>NW_021604684.1:1526184-1600978 GCF_004785775.1 Grammomys surdaster
ACTCTGACTATGAAAGCCAGGCTTCTCCAAGTACTTTCTGAGGTCAGCTGAGATCAGGATTGCTCTTTAATGGGGGAAGAGACACCCACAGGAAGATTTCTCATCTCTGACTAGAAGATCTGAAAACAGAATTCCTGGAGGTGTGTTGGGCATGAGACCTTGGTAGTGAAGGTGTGGCTTAAGAACAAGAAGTGAACTCCACATGGCAGGTCATTAGAAATACAGCCTATTTCCCTCTTATTCCCAATGAATCTTCAACTGCATTATAGCAAGAGCCCCCGAGGACAGAAAACACTAGCAGGAAAGATGAGCATAATGCTCCCGAGTCTTTTAATTGGTTGGATCCTCCAGCTCCAGATATGACTTGACCATCCATCCTTGGATCTTAATAATGTGGCAGACTGAAGAGGTTCCTCGGGGCAGCTGTCCTTGATCTCTATGACAGCTCATCAGTATAAAAACCCCAGACTACAAGAGAGTTCTATAGCCTTCGACTCATCAGCAGTGAATATCCCCTAACCCAGTCTGAAATTGCCTTTAGACTTCATATTTCCTAATTTTCAAAGTGTAAATCACCATTGAGAAGGGAAAAATAGAACACTCAAGTGTCCACTTATAGACAAGTTCTTCCAGTCTCAGGTGGCTTTCTTGGTACCTCAGACTAACTTTTTATGAAATGAGGCACTTACATATGTATAAAATATGTATGCATGGATTGGACCGGAAACTGTCAGATAGCTCCATAGACCGAGAAGGCAGCTTTGCAAATGGAGTTTCATGAGAGGTTTTCCCTGTCTTCCAATTGTCAGCTTTCAAATTTGAGCCCTTACATAGAAAAAGTAACCTTAAAGTAAAAAAATCCCATTTAAAAAAAAAAACACCCCACCTCTTCATCACCCTCTGGAGCTCCCATTTCTGCTTTGTGGCTTGGAGTATTATTGTCAATAAACCATCCATCCTTACTGTTAAGGAGTCACTCATTCTAAAATGCAAGACCAAAAAATAAAGTTTGTGTATCAGCTCACAGGTGCATTTTGGGAAACAACAAGAGACCGACTTTGAGGGTGACACAAGAAGGAAGACAGAAAATAAAAAATAAAAACCTCCTCAGCACAGAGACATAACATGGAAAACACTAGAAGCTTTGGGAAAACAGAACTTGTGAGGCATGCTTCTCTCCTTGCCTCCAGCCTGGGCGTACTTCCTTTCAAGTAACAGTGTAACATTAACAGAACCAAATTCTTCTAGAGTAGTGATTCTCAACCTGTGGCCATGACCTCTTTGGGGGTCAAAGTTCCTTTCCATGGAAGTCACATAAGATATCTTGCAAATCAGATATTATTGGTACAATTCATAATAGTAGTAAAACTACAGTTATGAAGTAGCAACAAAAATAATTCTATGATTGGAGGTCACCCCACAACTAGAGGAACTATTAAACCGTCACAGCATTAGGAAGGTTGGGAACCTCCACCAGAATCATTGAAACCCATGCTCCTTATACGGTTTCCCTAGTGTGGCCCAGATCACGGCTAGGCATTCCAGGATTGACTAAACATGAGACCTAGTTATCATTTTAGAGACATTGAATGATATAGGAGATGAGACAAGAAAAGGGTAAAAATAAAGTTACTTTCTGGACCTTCTTGGAAGAGGTCCCAAGCCCATGACTTCGTTTGGAAATGGCAGGAGAAACAAAACACGCCGAAGCAGGGTTCCGATGGCAGCCCCAACTTCAACGATGTGTAGAGAACTGCTGAAGTCTTCAAAATGCTGCCAACTGGTGCTGCATATGCAAATGAGCTATAAATTCATGGTCCAGATTCTAGGTTACGTGTGCCAGGACAAAGGGGACAAAGAGAGCATGTGTCTGTTTTTAGACTGTACGTTTTTAGCAGCTTATTTCTACATTGTCAGCTTCCCTGAAGCCATTATCTCAGAATTTGAATTAAAAATATACATTTATAATTCCGTTGCCTGGGACATATTCCAGAGAAACCACCCGTGTCTCTGGAGTTAGTACACGATATCAAGAACTCTAAGGGTGAACAACACCCTTCTCATTGACAATGCTTTTTTTTTTTAAGACCACCAAAGTCTAATCTGCTAACAATATGCTGATGCTGAGAGATATACACTGTCAGCACGACACAGGGCTTACCACAGACATCTAGGCAAGATGTGCTATATAGTTATTCTCTCCAGGAAAATCTATCGCAGCGTTTCAAAAGGAAGATGTCATCCTGAAAATGTCTTTTTTCCTCTTGGCTTCACATGCAGGAACTAAGCCAGGGCTAACTCACAGGCACTTCCTGGGCTCTTCATCCCGTTTTGCTGCTACTTGGAGTTTTGATGGAGTCACACACTGGGACTAGTTTTGCCTGGCTGGGGACTTGACTGACTTCTGGCTTTTTCTTGAATAGGTGTTCAGCTCTGTGACCAAGGTCCTCCCTAACTGCTCTGTGTTTCTGTGTGTATGTGTGTCTGTGTCTATGTCTGTGTGTCTCTGTGTCTGTCTGTGTGAGTCTCTGTGTGTGTATGTCTCAGAGTCTGTCTGTGTGTATATGTGTGTCTGTGTGAGTCTGTATGTGTGTGTGTCTCTGTGTGTGTGTCTGTGTGAGTCTGTGTGTGTGTGTGTGAGTGTCAGTCTGTATGTGAGTGTCTGTGTGTCTCTGTGTGTGTGTCTGTGTGAGTCTGTGTGTGTGTGTGTGTGTGTGTCAGTGTCTGTCTGTGTGTGTTCAAAATAAATAAATATTTTTTAGTGGATTTCCAACTTCTCTGGAGATATGAGAGGACTTGCCACACTGGACTCTTCCTGGCCCTGTGTTGAAGGAGTTCCAAACATGTTCTTTATGACTCTTCCTGTCTCTGCTTCCTCATGCTATCTTCAAATTATTTCCCATAAATATTTTAATTGTTGACATCAATCTAGAAACCTTGTGGTGATGAAGACCCTGGCTCATGTTTACACTGAGTGGATGTTAGTAATGCTTTTGGAAAAGGACTGTGTATGTCAAACCTGTGACATTGTGTGCTGCTTGTCTAGAAAACCTGAAGACTCACACCTATTACTCATTTTAGCTTGTGGCAGATGCTTTTCTAACACTAACCACTAAGTAAATATCTCTCTCTAAGTTACATTTCATAGGCCAGGTCTCTAGAGCCAGAGCTGGACAGTAGTTGGTACCATAAAGGAAAGAGTGCTTTGCTAGCATTTCAAAGTTGGCAACATCACTATTCTTACATGTGGTATCATGCATGGACATGACAGCCTGTCATCATCAACTTGTATGAAATAGTGATGTGATGTGGGTCCTCAGATTGAAGGAAAAACAACAGGACACATGAAATAACTATTTCTGACACTGCCCTTAGTGGAGCAGAAGAACCGCAGGATCCAGACGAGGAAGTGGGTAACAGGGACAGTATGCCCAGGGAAGAACTGAAGCCATCAGGCATGAATGCTCCATGGAGACCCCTGAGAGAGTGACAAGCCTCACAGGCAGTGAACACTCTCTCAGCAACCCACAAGGACATGAGACCCAGTGACTGTTTTTCTTAGAACGTCTTTTGTTGTTTGATAATTTTCACATATGTGTATGATGCATTCTGATTCCGCTGTCCCCTGCTGCACTTATCTCTCTCCCGTTCACATCAAAATCTCCATCTCACCCCTGTCCTACCAGTCCCTTACCCAGAATCATGACTTTGGGGGTGTTTTTATGACCTACTTAGTGTGTGTAATCAAGACTATTTGTGTGGCCATTGGATTGAATCCTTCTACTGGGGCCTGGTGGGGTTACCAGTAGGTTCACAACTCAAAGTCTGATTGCTCCTCTCCCTGAATCTATCTATAACAATAGTCTGCCAATGAGGGTAAGGTTCCCTGAGCCTCTTGACTCATGCCCACACTTGACCGTTGACAGGCCCATTCTTCTGGAAACTCAGTATAGGCATTCTTAGCTGCTGTGAACTCCTTCTTACACAGCTGTGCCTTGCCTAGATATCTTCTGGCGGCCCTTCTCCCTTCCTTCCAGCTTTCAAATCCTTTCTGTTCCTATTCCCCAATAATTCTGAGCCTTAGAGGGCATGATATAAATGTCTTATTTAGGGCTGAACATACTCACATCCCAGTGACCATTTTTTGTTCTAAATAATGATGCCCTCTGTGGTTCTGCCGTCCTGTTTCTTCTGCTTGTGTCCTCCCTAGCTCCCAAGGGTAAGACCCCATCTGTTGTGTGTTTATTGGCCAGAAAGGGATAAGATTCAGGTTAAGAAAAGACAAGCTGCATTTCTGGGAAGAACTGTCTATCACTTTCTTTTCCGCCTACTTTCAGTTGACAGTGAATGCCTGCTGGGAATAGATTTAGTAACTTTTCGTTTTCCTTAAACTCAAATTACTTCAGTCAAATCAAGACTTCAGATAAGTCTTAGTCAGGATTCTCTAGAGGAACAGAACTGATTGATAGGTTCATTCTATCTATAATCTATCTCTATAAATATAGATAAATAGATATCTACAGTTAGATATAACATATAGATGATATAAATATATAGTTAGGATAGTTTTTTGAGTGTGATCCAGCGAGTTTAACAATGACTATCTACCAACAGAAGGTCTAAGAATCCAGTAGTTGTTCAGTCCCTGAGGCTAGATGTCTCAGCTGGTTTTCAATATATGCTAGAATTCTAAAGACTTTTCAGTAAGAGCAAGCAGACAAAAAGAGCAAGCTTCCTTCTTCCATGGCTTTTACATAGGCTGCCGTCAGAAAGGGTGGCTCAAATTAAAGGTATATCTTCCCACTTCCAAAATTCTGGCTTATTGGTGGATCTTCCCACTTCAAATGACTTAATTAAGAAAGCAATCCCTCACAGGTGTACCCAGCCATTGGTTTTAGTTAGTTCCAGATGTAGTCAAGTTGACAACCAAAAATAGCCAGCACAATAATGGTTTAAGCATGATGGCACACACTAATTATTAATGTGTTTTTTTTAATTAGACGCCTCTTTGGGGATTTAATTTTTAGTTAGTTTTCTCTGTGGTATTCTGAGCTTTGGGACAGACACTAGTAGTAGAGAAATACCAGTTTAGATAAGTCTTCTTAATAACTCCAAATTTAACTACATTTCATAGTATTGGGCCGGGTGAACATGGTGATGGGAATCATGCTGGTGTGCGAATCAGGCCCTGCAGAACTGGAAATGAGCAATGAGATCCCAAGGGACCACTGGGTCAGAGGAGTCAGCTGTGAATTGTGACTCCTGAGTCAGGAAGATGTTCAGAGGGGTCAGCTATACAAAGAATCAGGCCACACAAAAACCCAATTGCAAAAGCTGGACACAAGTCCCAGCGCTTTGTAAGCAGTTATAACCACAGAGATATGAATAGGGCACCTGGGTGGGCTCAGCACAGGCTGAGCTGGGGACAATGGAGACGAGCTTCATATGTGTAGCTATGCACAAGTATACCTGTATGTGTTGCTGTTTTCAAATGTGGCCAACTTCCTGAACTTTAAGCCAAATAGAAGTATGTCTAGAAGCCAAAAGGCAGCAGCCTCCCCTGCCTGTAAGAAGAGCGTCAGGTTTTAAACATGTAGTTTTGAAGATTTAATAAGTTGATTGTACCATACAAGACAGAAGACTGTGGGTGACAAAAGTGGCCCTTCCTTGACCACAACCATGCCAAATCAAGTTATCCAAAGAAGAGAGCTACTAAGAACTACAACAGAAAGCAAATTAAAGAGGGAGGAGGGAAAAAGCAGCAAAAGGCCCTGATAGAAAGCTCTGGAACGTCAAGCTCATAATGAGGAAGGAAGATTTCCAGGGAAGAAAGTCTTCTAGAAACAGCCTGGCTGGTTTGCTTATTTATCTCCTTCCCATACTCACTGTTATTTTTAGAATAACTGATATGCTTGTAATCCTAATGCATCTTTCCCTAGGGGATTAAAGTCATCAGCTTCCTCAAGTCTTTGATTACATTTAAAGGGAGCTGGTTGTCATGTCTTGTCTGGGTTGCGTGTGACCTGGTGGCTTTGCCCTTGGGTCTTTTTCCCCATCCCTCTTGTCCTTCTGGGCTCGCTCCTCCACCATGCAGCTAGAGGGGACATTTGGCTAAATAAAATAGTTCAGGGTGGTTGGTCATGTCTATGGAAGAGGTGGGAAATAAGTCAGTCATCTCAGGTCTCCACTTTAACCCCACTGTAGGGGATCTGCTCCCAAGATCTGCTTCCTAAGCTGTCAGCCCTCTCTCTAACTATGGCTCCACCCACTGTTCACTTCCTATTAAGGAGTGCAGACTGCTATCCCAGAGTACTGTGGAATCAACAGCTTCAACAATAGAAACTCATTCCAAACACAGAGTTCTGGATGCATGAAATCTGAGATCTGGTGTTGGCAGATCTGAATTCTCCTGGAAGCTCTGAAAGAATTTGTCCCGTGTGTGGCCTCTAGCTTTCAGAGTTTGCTAGGCTTAGATAATTGTCCCCGTAAGCTATACCATAAGCTATGTCCCTGTGGCTTTAATTTTTCTTGAGTGTAATGTCCAAGTCCCTCTTTGTACAAGGACATCAGTCAGACTGCATTCAGAACCCTCACTAATGAACCTCTCTTGACTAATCACATCTACATTGGTTCCACGTCCACATAAACTCACCTTTTCAGGACAAACACTTCAGAATATGAATCTGAGGGACATGTTCAACCCATAACAGTGAGAGAAAGGCTTTTTCAGCTGCTGTAGAGAAAGGTTAAAATGCCAAAAAGAGTGAGAAATATGAGGTCTACTTCTGTTCCTTATTTTTCTGGAACAACACTGGGATCTGAGAGTTGGGGCAATTGGAAGCTTCTCAGTACCCAGTACCCAGTATCCGGAGCACTGTTCAATGGCAGAGCCATCTTTTGACCCAGGTCTCCTTCACTCCATACCTATAATCTCTCCAGGTGCCACCCAGACAGTCCCTGACTCAAGAGACAATTCAGGAAGCAGAGGAGTATTCCACAGACAGGTGATAAAACCACCATTCTGCTTCAACGGGGGATTCAGTTGGAAAGAGAATATCCCCAAATCTATTTCTCTACCCCAGCCCAAAAGACGTTCATATCTCTAACCTCTAGCTGCTTGTCTTAGGAAAATGGATAGATTCATCCATGCCAGGCTGTACTTAGTCATCATGATGTGTTTCTTATGAGTCGTTTTCAAGTTATCTCTGTTCTCTATCTGGCATCCCCTAACCAGTCAGAACCTGTCTAAGCACACCTGCGTCCTGTGAGTTCTTTCAGTAGAGTTCCTTTTGGTTGCTTCTAGGCAGAGACAACAGAGGTGCCTGGACAGTAAGACAAATGGCTCTGGATGGGCTCCAAGACAGTGCTTCTGAGCCCAACCCTGCTTCTGAGCTCTCCCAATACACTCCCAGATGATCAGCACAAACCCAGCTCACAGCTCACTCTTGAGCACAGCATCCATGCCGGCTTAACCAAGTTCATTGTATCTCATGGAACCCACAACGACCTAAAGAGGTCTGTATCTTCATTTCCCTTGGGCAATGGGCCCTTGCTAAGTATCTAATATTACCCTTGGTTCATGAACGTTTGCATTCTTACAGGTCTGCCCAGGCTCTAGAAATCTGACATTGCCAAAGCAGACTCTCTTAATTTTGAATTTGAGGGTATTCAATAGGGAAAGAAGGCCAGACTTTACATGGGTTAACAGTGCAAACTGGTAAGGTTTTCACAGCTCCCCGTGTGTATCTCTTCCTAAGGATGTTGGAGCAAAGACCACAAATAGGGAGCCTTGACACAATTCCCTCTCAGCTTTGGAAGCCAAGTCAGAATGCACTGTGATGACAAGAACATGCCTCCCAGAAGCTGCAGAGGAGGTGCCTTTCAGGTCTCTTCCTACCTTCTACAGGTGGCCAGGAATCCCAGGTGTCCCTGGTTACAATCTATTACCCCATTCCTGCTTTTATTTTAATCTTTTTTACATTGTTTTCCCCATCTGTTTGTGTCTGTACTTCAATGTCCCTCTTTATGGGGGAACATGGTTCATACTAGATGAGGCCCCCATGCTAACAGCATCATCACAATCTGTCTGGACTTCAAAGACCCTGTTCTAAGGACACTGCATTGGTTACTTCTCTGTTACTCTCATAATACCAAAGCACCTTGTGAAGTACAAGATTTATGACATCTCAGAGTTCAGGGGATTGGCGGAAGTCGGTGGAGAAGCTCAAGGTAGGAAGCTGGAGACAGAAATTGGAACAGAGGGCATGGGGAAACACTGCTTACAGACTTACTTGCCCTGGCTTCTCAACTGCCTTTCTTTTCTATCCCAGGCCTGCTTGTCTGGAGATGCTGCTGCCCACAGTGACTTCAGTCCTTTTACATCAATTAGTGATAAAGAAAATGTCCCACAGATATACCCGGAGGCCAATTTGATGAAAGTAATTTTTAAAGTAAGACATGCCAAGTTGCCAACCACAATTAGCCATCACAGTCACGTTTGGGAGCACTAGGTGCTAAAACATAACTTTGGGAGAGACATGGCCCAACTTATAGCCCTCCTTAGCAATAGAAAAATATTCAAGTGCTTCCAGACTGTGTATTTAAGTGCTGATGAAATCCACACTACAGAGTCCTTGGCCCCAAGAACCTCAGTGGTGGTGTTATTCAAGTGTATTGAAAAATCAGGGTCTAGAATGGGCCAACCCCCTCCCCCTTCTGACTTCATCCTCTCAGCTCTGTAAGATCTGCTCTAGCTATGAGCTTCTTTGAGACTCTGCTGCCTCTGAGACATATTTCTTAGTATGCTTTTCCTACACTGATATCTCTCATTTTTTTTATTTAAATATGCTTCTGTGAAATCTTATCTGATTGCTCCCTTGTTAGCTCATAAATATTTATTGAATATATACTATGTGCCAAGAAAATGGAAGTAAGCAAAAAGCACACACCCTGCCTTCCAGGTGCTCCTAGTTAGTGACATGCACAGAAAACAATTCTGTTCTAAGAAGCTAGAGCAAGGGGTCAGAGCTGATTCCCTGTGTATGTGACCTCTTTCTGCCATTCAAGAGATGCTGATGGGCACATCATCTTCAGTATCTGGCCTCATGTTTATATAAACATGGTGGATGGTGTCATTAACTCCATTTTGAACATGAAAAAACAAAAGTCTCAAATTAAAGATCATGGAAGATTAGTAATTTGGTCAAGGTCATGCAGCTAAAACTAGGATTTGATCTTACATATGTCTCACTTTAAAATTTTGGCTGTTGACTTCAAAAACTGTGAATCCCACTTATGGCTGCATGAGATTCCTTTAGACCCAAATTTCTAATAGTGTACATGCCTGAAATTTTCCAAACCAAAAATATCTTTAAATGGAGAATAGTAACCATTGACTGCTCCCTGCAGACATGGGCCAAACAAAGAGGGCTTAATGTGAAGCCAAAAACTGTGTGCTGATCTGCTGAGTGCTTATCATTCTTGATGGGTGGACAGAGACTATGCTTCACACTCCTCATGTGTCAATTTCTTTCCAACATTAACATCCAATGCACATGTGTGCACAGGTTCACACAGGCAAAAGCAAAAAGAGGGGATGATATATTTATTGTGAAAACTCCTATTCACCATGGTTGTTTGCATATGTGATCTGGGAATAAACATTCATTAAACAAATAAAAGTTTTAAATGTCTAAGAACTGCTTGGAATGAATCTCCATGTATATCCTTGAAAGCATCAAAACTTTGTTTTGAAGGATTGTATGATTTCTACCATTACTATTTTATTATCTTAGTGACCTTATTACTATCTTATTTAAAAAACACTCATTGCCACAAATAAATATCAAAAGTAAAATAAAGTTACAATGAAATGCTCTTTAATTCCATTTTAATGAGCAAAATTAATAAATGCAGATGGCATAAAGTGATGTTAAGGAAGCAAAACTTCTGGATGCTTCCATTGTGAATGGAAACAGAGAAATGGAGCAACACTCAAGAAAACAAGCAGCTCCTCAAAAATCTTATGTAGAGAAATAGATGGTAGATGATAGGTAGGTAGGAAGATAGACAGATACATAAGTAGATAGATAGATAGATAGATAGATAGATGATAGATAGATATATACTAGATGAGAGAGAAGGAAAGAGAGAGAGAGAGAGAGAGAAAGAGAGAGAGAGAGAGGACAGATTTATCCTGTGAACCAATAATCCCACTCCTGAGCATTGCCACAGAAATTACTTCACATAAAAACCCTTAACAAAATATTCCTAACTGTTTTTAATTTTCACCCTGTAGTAACTTTTCTCATTGCAGTGGCAAAATAGCTGACAAAGCAATTTAAGGATGAGATCTCTTGGGCTCACAGTTTGTAGGGCTACAGTCTAGCACAGGAGAGCTATGGCATCAGGAGTTAGAGGTGGGAGGATGCTATCTCATTTGCAGTAAGGAAGCAAAGAAAGATAAACGCTGATCCTCAGCTTTCTACATTTTCCCTCTATACTCATCCCAGGGCCCTGGGATGGTGCTGTCTACATTCAGGGTGGATCTTTCCTACACAGTTAAACATCTCTGAAAATGCTCTCAAAGGCATTCCCAGTGGTTTGCCTCCTTGGTAATTATAAATTCAGCCAAACTGACAATGATGATTAAGAACCACAAGCTTATGCTTGTATCTTTAATTTTTTTTGAATCTTATTTTTAACCTCCCTTTTAGCCCACCACCCACTAGAGGCAGTAGAAAAAAAAAGATATGAGGAAGAGGACCTGTTTATAAATAGTTCTTTAGACAAATTCCCATCTATATTGTCTGAAAAAAACAACAATTCAGTTCACAGGTTAACAGCAACAGCGACAGCTCATCCACTCACATACACTTCACGAATATATCAATGGTCCAGTTCGGTAGAGTCAGGATAGGAAACACAAGTAAACAATGGTGACATAACCTAGTAGAAACAGCTAGGCCTCAGCCAAATTCACAAAAGTGAATAGGATGGACCAGGGCTAACAGGAACACCAAGAAAAGTTCTCAGCTGTGCTTCTCTCAGCAAAGCAAAATCAGTAAAGATGAGAGACTAAAAAGGATTGTGGCGCTAACTCTACAAACAAGCCAAGCTCAGCTTCCTTCACTGTTGAGTCCTTTTTATACTCCCTCCAAACATCATGTGTCTCCATGGGTCTTGCCTCAGCACATGGGTCTGTCTCAGCTGACATCACTCTGCCAATCAGCCAGAGTCCTACAAACCCACAAAGAGCCACATCACACCACCAAAAGATTTTTGGTATGTTTCTCTCTATGGAGTCCCAACAAATGCAGCTCAACTACACAATGTAGCACAGACTAATGCATGTGTGTCATTACTGAAGAGTCCCTCGTCACATGACCTTTCATTGTTTCATTTGCTTTAACAGAACATCCTTTTACCTGCGTCTACCTCAGCCAAATATTCCTTCAATAGTCTGCTTTAGTCTTTCACCTGTGTCCACTTCAGAAAAACACTCCTTCACGTGTTTGCCTCAGCAAAACTCCATCCAACACAACTGACTTTCCAAAGAACGCTTACGTTTCAACTTTTTATGCTTATCAGCTTGACCCTGAAACACACCACTTTAATCTATTACATGTCAACCATGATGCCGTTGAAGGCTCATAGCCATCCCATAATGCAAAGATGCATGATGCAGTTCTTCAAGAGTCCCCTAAGTTCTAGCAGCTCTAGCAATGATGCAAATGCCAATGGCCAAAGTCTCTTCTGAGACTCAAGGTCATCTCTAATCTCTTAACTGTGAGCCTCAATAAAATCAAAAAGCAAATCACATCCTTTGCTTATTCATTGGCATGGAGTAGAACATCTCATTCCAGAGGAGCCAAATAGGATCGTAACAAGAACACTTTACACCAAAGCAAGACCAAAATTCTGCAGGACCAACACCTAATTCTGCAGCTCTGGGTCTGGCTTCTGGAAGTAATGTTGGAATTATCTGGGATCCAATATTCTTGCACATCTCTGACCCTCTGCACCAGCTGCAGCACACGTAGACTTGTCCTTAGGCTGCCTTGATTCTGTCTTTCCTCAAAGGATGTCTGTAGCTCCTAACATCTCCAAAATCCTGCAGAGAACTTGATGTTGCTTTACATAGTTTACCTCAGCGGCTTTCTGCACTCTTGGTACAAGTCCTCACAACCTTGCAACTCTTTCATATTTCATTCCCAATACCAGGTGAACCATGCTGCTATGTTATACAGCCAGCTGATAGTGCACTCCAGTCCCTTCTTACTGCTTGTGAGGGGAATCTGTGTGACTTAGTTGGAAAAGACTTCCTTGAGCGGCTGTTTTGATGGAAGAACTCTTTCGATGACATTCTGTACACAGAGAATCTCTTCTCAAAAAAACTTTCATTTTTCACAAGCTGAAATATTTGATACATGGAATCTTGTCTGGATCCTCTTCCTATTGTCCCAGTTAAAAATGTGGTTTTGCTTTAGTGACACGAATCTCTTTAGTATTTGTAGCTAACTTCTCTGTGCTGCCCTGGTCTGTGTATTTGACTTGTTTGTGCTTCTTTCTCTACCAAACAGGACACTTTCCATATCAACTGTGTACTTTTACTCAGAATTAAGAGCTGCAGTCTGTAACCATACCATAGCCTGAATGTTATGCAGTATTGAAAAATCCTTTACCAAATATTTTAGTCTAGTCTCAGCAGCTAGCTCTATCTGCATGCTAGTCTTCCATATTCCCACCAGAATAATCCAGAATCTCTGCTTACCACACTGTAGAGCTTCCTTAGCCCACATCCAAACTTTTCTTAATTCTTCCCACAGACCAGGTCCAATGACCTAAAGACCACATAGTAAGAAGCTGCACCATAGTCCCACCACCAGACCAGTCTTCTGTATTAGCTACTTTTTTTCCTTCTTGTAACAAAATACTTGGCAAATGCAGGTGAATAAAGGATGGGTTTGTTTCTCCATTTGATAGTATACTTCTCTTTATGGCAGCAAGGCCTGATAGCCGGAGTGTTGCAAGTAGTCAGAAGCCAGGAACTAGGAGAGACAAGCACTGTTGCTCAGCTCCCCTACTCCCTTTTTATTCTATCCAGAGTCTCAGTCCATGGGATGATGCTTTTCACACTCAGGGTGGGTCTTCCCTCCCTGCAACTGCAAACACCCTGAGAGATAGCCTCAGAACTCCATGTCTATAGTAACTCTAAATGAAGTTTATATAGTAACTCTAAATGAAGTTTATATAGTAACTCTAAATGAAGTTTATCTGACATGAAGGTTAAACTCTCAGGCATCTGAAAATGGAAATGAATGCAATGGAAAGAATTCAGTCCCTGCAATGGAAGAACAGATACATAAACTCGTGCACGTTCCCAAAACGGAATACTACACAGCGACAAAATTAAATGATCTCTTAATCTGTATAGTGAGTATTACATATCACAAAGGGATTGTCGTATGAGTCTATCTGAAAAGTTGAATACCATATGACTCCACTGATCAGCTGTGAGACTGGATACTCAAAGAAATTCAAAACTATAGTGGTAAAGAACAAACTCATACCTGTCAGAGCTCAAAGGGAGCAGAGGGGGAATACAAAGGGATAGTACGAGTGCTGCTTTTGTTTTGTTGCAGTAGTAGAACTGGTCAGAGTCCTGATTGTTGGCAGTTATGCTACCCCAAGTACGTATTAAACTGTATTAAAATCTACTTAACCTATGTTATTTTAAGTGAAAATTTCGGGAAAGGCACTGAGCAGCTACACATATCTTTTACCAGTGGCTGTTAATTGCTGATAGCTTTAAGGGGGACAAGGAAATGATAGCAACCTGGGACTGGACGGAGTACCAAACAATTGTGCATATCTCGACACATATGTAGTCAGCTCTGTGCCCTAACATTACAAGCGAAAGCTATTCTACTGATGAACATGTCAATTCAATAACAATAGAAGCTACACATTGTTCTCAGCATGGAACTTTCATCTTCTCAAGCATGTTATAATCATATGTGTGTGCCCATGTGTGTATTTGAGGATGCTGCTGATAGATCTTTGAGCCTCTAAAGCTAGAATTCTAAGAGGAAATTCATAACAAAGATCTTTTGATCAGTAAGTACATCATGGTACCAAGTTAATGCGACCAGTGTCACAGATCCAAAAGAGAAGAGGCCATGGCACAACAAGAGCTCTAGTTCAGGGGCAGTGAACCTGAGTGACCCGAAGCATGAAGGCATATCACCAGGACACAGAAATGAAGTCTACAAGAGCCTGCAAAGAGAGAGTTTCCCTGGGGGATCACACAGAGACTGGCATAGAAAGCCAAAACCAGGATCAGCTCCCAAGAACCCCTTTTCTGTGTTTCCCAACCACCTACTTTATCTCACCAGCCTGAAAAATGAGATTTTTAAAGTAACAATTTACTGCCAGACTGGCTTGCAAGTGCACAGTGAGATTTTTTTTATTAGCCAAATGATTAATATTAATATGATAATTCATAGTAGGATCCAATTCATTTCTCGACAATACCACCGACAAAGCATTGCTCAGTTACTCAGCAACCCAGACAAATGTGATGTTCTTATCTGTGTCCTGTGATTTCTGTAATAGCAGAATAATGAAGTATTATTTAGCTTAACATAGCCGCTGAAGTTTCTCTCTGGTCTTGGAAGGAAAAGACACGCAAGCCAGAATCCATTTAAATGTATAATCAGTTTTTCATTCATGACATTATATAAATAAAAAGTGAATTAATTTAAAGGACAAGTTATCCAGTATCTATCTTCATTATGTACTAAGATTAGTAGTCCTATGGAAACCTATCAGCCAAGAATATTTTGTTATTATAGAGACGGTAAGAATCTAGCATAGATCTATACACAATAACCACTTAAATAAGATTAGAGCTAAAATGCATTATGGAATTTTATGTTTCATAAGGCAGCAAAACTCAGTTAAGTGGGAGAAGAAAATAAAAATAAGTAACATTTAATGGGACACAAATACTAAGAGGAGACTTTTCATTGACTCAAATGAGGTCTCTGTTTCAAATCCACCATCTGGTATTTTGCATTTGTCTGTCTGCAACATAATTTCTAAAGGAGATGACTGATTTTTAACCAAATTCAATACCCACTCTAACAAAGAGTAATAAGATACAACTTAAGTCCCTTCTGCAGCTCCGTGCTTTTCATGCAACAGCTGAAGAGCCCTGTAAAACAATCTTATAAAGAAACCGTACCCATGTGTTTGGGAAATAAGCTCTCGATACTAACAAAAGCATGTGTGTGAAAATGTACAGGACCGTGGCTTTTTATGCAAACTGCTTTATGCTTGGACTTGTGTACTGTGCTCACATGCGAGGCAAATACACTCTCCAAGTAGACCTTCCCATATGACCGGGGGTAAATCTATTGAGCTAAAAGACGTGACAACTTGAGAATTTACCAGAGAGATGGAGAAATGGAGAGATTTAAGCTGTGAAAATTGAGTCCTGAAGATTTAGAGACTTTCTTATAATTGCTCTACTGCTTGTTGGGAAAATTAGGGTTTTCTTTTTTTTTTTTTAAGCTGAAAACATGAACTGTATGTATTGAAAAATTCAAGACTCTGAAATATCAATGAATGAGAGTATGGTTGATTAATCTACACACAAACTACAATGAATTTATTGGAAGAAAGAAAACAAACAAACAGACAAAACCTTTGAACTCCTTAACCAAGCTATCAAATAATTCTGCAGGAGTTCTGGGAGACAAATGGATTTTGTATTCTCTCTGAAAAATATAAATGTTTTCATCTACAGGCCAGGGGTAGGGTGTATTAGCAAAAAAATGAATATGCATCATATATATCTTCACAATTGATATAACTTCAGGGAATGTAAACTATAAGTTGTAGAGTCTGCCATAGGAGGGCAAAGAAAATATTAAAATGAGGGGAGAAAGTTATCCATTGTTGGACTCCCCCTTAAGTGTATTCTTGATAATCAAGGGTTTCCACTAAACATTCTAAACTAGTTTGAAAGTGCGAAAATGTAGCATTTGGTCTTTTAAACTGAATCCCAGAGTTAAAGTTGTTTATGCAATCAACACAGCGTAACACTCAAATGCACAGCTGAGTTCAACACAGTATAACACTCAAATAAATGCACAGCTGGGTTCATTGGGTAGGTTGGAAGCCAAGTGCAGATGAGGCAGAAAGTTGGTCAGTGGTGCCCGTGTGATGGAATGTGACCCATGATCAAGGAAAAAAAAATGGGAACAAGAAGAGTGAGGTTTACATCAAAATACTCATTGGTGATTCCGAATGCTCCAAATGTATACACATCCAAAGTAATTAGCCCTAGAATGCAACCTGGAAAAGGAAGGCTGATGATTTTTTGTTTGTTTGTTTTTGTTTTTAGAGATCACAGGGAGATACATTTATTTCTAAAATGGACTATGTCAGAGAAGCAAAGTCTGTCTGTGCATCAGTTTAGCCCGTCCTTAGCCATCACATCCCAGTTTTGCATTCTCAGGCAACCTCTACTCTCCTGTCTCATTCCAGTTTGAACCTTCCCGAGCTACATTAAATATTATAGCATCCTACTTATTAACTGCTTTCAGGGATAGGTGTCCAAAACTTAATCAACAGCACTGTGAGGTAAGGGTGATTATACTTACATGAGCCAGAAAGAGACATCAAGGTCTAGATTGTCAAGGACACAAAGCAGCCACCTCCCCATCCCTAGAAGCCCATCTCCAGAGCCCAAGAGCTCCACTTGAAACTTCTCCCTATTTACTGGTCTTTTCTACACATCATGTCGGAAATATTTTTCTATTTAAATCACAGTAAAATTTTAATTTTCTTTTTCTTTGTTCTCTTTAATGTTAGACAAATCACAGATATTCCAAAGGCTCCCCTGCATAGACAAGCAGCCCTGGGGCAAACAAGAAATGTATTCTCTTTTGAGAATATAGGGGAACTTCCTGTTCATAAGTACACTGCTGGAGGAGGAAGTGGGCTGGGGAATACATAATGTTCTCCTAAGCACTGCTGGATTGTTTTCTGAGAAGCAAATACCTTCCAGGGATATTGAAAATCCTGCAGGGCTGAAGGGCCAGAAGAGCAGAGGAGGAGGGCAGAGCTTAAAAGAGCCTTTGGAACAAACCTCTACTCTTCCATAAAATCAACAGGACATAAACTGGATCTTTGGATCAAACTTCAAAATGGAGCATTCAGCAATGTCTCTGATCTTTGTAACATGTTTTAGCTTTCAGCTGTCACTCTGTGTTCAGCTGCTGAGGTCTCCAAATGCGATTGGTTCTTTGCCAGGAGATAATCGTGTAGGTCCATTCTTAGATCCTTTCTAAGTGAGCTTTGTATTCACAAAGGGGTGTGTTGCTTCTAAATAAAGCCGTTATCTTATTACATTATTTAGCCTGTGATCATTTTTTTTTTTGAGTTTCAAAAGTTCTTTTCCCAGAAAAAAAAAAAAACTAGCACCTGTTATAGCTGAATGTGGTTCTGCCCCGGGTGTTCTCAGGTTTAGACAAGGATGGGAAGATGGAAGCCCCCACACCAGCCTGTGATCTGTAACATTTCCCCACAGCCCTTGATGTACTGTGGAAGCAGCTCTAATCACCTCTACAAGGATGGACTTGATAGATCCCCAGAATTAAGGAACATGTTATTTTATTCCATTTAAACATGACTCCCATAAAGGCCAATACAGCAATATGTTCTTCAAAGGGCTTACTGACCTCAGGAACCTTGAGGTTGCCTATTTGCTCCAGGAGGTAATTACCTTCTGGGTAGAATGTTCCAGTGACATGATTAAAGGGATGATGGGAATGTCTTTATTTTACAAGCCAGACCCAAACTGTGGCAGCAGAAGCTTAGCTTCCTTTTCTAGGACAAATTTTATAAGGTGTGTCCCTTCTCAGGAATAATAAAGTCATTTTAGTCACTAATAACCTAACCTGAATTAATTGGGGCCAATGAACAAAAGTGGACGTGGGAAAGAAAAAGAGAATAGCACATTCATGGATGGGGAGTTGGCTGGAATCTCTTGTGTTCAAGTGGTGTGCAGGGCAAGAAGTGGTTAGACATATCCATACATGAAGAATAGGGACATGCCTCTACAGAGGAAGGAAGTAGGCTGAAGAGATGGCTTAGTTAGGAGCACTGGTGGCTCTCCCAAAGGACACAGGTTCAAATCGCAGTTCATAACTGTCTGTCATTCTAGTTCCAGGGGATCTGACACCCTTGCACAGACATACATTGCACAGATTTACAGTGGAGGCAGAACACCAGTGTAAATAAGAGAGGGAGAGAGAGGAAGTAGGCAACTCCTCAGGTTTACGTCGCTCCTGAACTATTAGCTTCGATTCCTTAACCACCAGGAAGCCTATGTAAGGCTACAGTGGCAGTCCTTGTAACTTCAGCCTTCGGAAGGGACTAAAGAACACAGGCTATAATTTGTATACTATTTTTAAAATTCTTGAACAGCAAACTCCACCACAAATTATAAGTATAAGTCACCAAGGCCATCAAAAATCATTCCTTGCCTGTTGCCTACTCAGCACTAGGTTGGAGTTTCTCCCTAAGTAGGGAGGCTGATTCAGAACAGAATACACCAATGTTAACGAAATTAAAACTGGATAGACCTTTATCATCCTATCTACCCCTTGTGGGGAAAGTTAAAGAATTCATGGAGAACACACAGAGGAATTACTTACTGGTGATGTCTTTTCTTTCTCAGAAATCTGTCATTAATCTCCAGTTCTACCTTCTTTGGTATGGAGTTCCTTGGTCAAGGGTAATTGAGTGAATTAAAGAAGGATTTCCAGGTGCATCCAGGGGACAAGGATTCTAAAGAATCATTTGTTGGTCATGCATTTTCTAGTTCATTCTTTCCCACGTCTCTTCCTCCTAGTTCCCTTCTGTCACTTTAGAGTAGTTATCAAAAGCAGAGTTTGCAGGATTCAAGCTTGGCCAAAGCAAACAGACCAAAAATTTGGGAAATGACTTATCTTAATCCAAGGATAGTAATCCAATTTATTTGACTGGAATGCTTCGTATTTCATCAGCTCACTCAGCAGTGTTTGTGTTTGCCAAATGATGTCTAGGGAAAGCAAACCCTGCAGTGTCAGCCACTTGTGAATGGAATGACTTTAGTCTTAAAAATACACATGTTGTTCTACCTTTTCATGTTTCTGCTGGGGAACACAGTTGGTGATAAGAGGTTTAGGCCACCTGGGTAGGTTTTCTTTCTCTGTCATATTCTGCAGACTGAGTCTGCCCAGTCTTTTACATCCACAGTCACCAATGGTAAAGGTATAAGGAGAGTAATTAGTGTACATCTACCTTGACAAGTGCAAAAACCTCCCAGGACAGTGTACAATCCACATTTCATGAAGAGGATACCGAATTGAATTGAAGCAAAGACTTACTAGTAAATATCCTTGACATGAAGCCAAATCAATCTATACTATTCTCTTTACATAGTATAGAAGGAATGGAGATTATATCCCAGATCGTAAGAGGTCATTACCATTTGCTTTAATTTAAGGCTACTTTGATGGCTTTGAAAATCAGCAGTGTAAATAAAGTAGTAACCTTGGGAGCCAGGGATGCAGCTTATTTCATGGAATGCTCTCATAGCATGCATGTCTTAGTCAGGGTTTCTATTCCTGCACAAACATCATGACCAAGAAGCAAGTTGGGAAGGAAAGTGTTTATTCAGCTTACACTTTCACATTGCTGTTCATCACCAAAGAAAGTCAGGACTGGAACTCAGGCAGGTCAGGAGGCAGGAGCTGATGCAGAAGCCATAGAGGGATGTTACTTTCTGGCTTGCTCAGCTTGCTTTCTTATAGAACCCAAGATTTCCAGCCCAGGGATGGCACCACCCACAGTGGATCCTCCCACCCTTGATCACTAATTGAGAAAATGCCTTATAGCTGGATCTCATGGAGGTATTTCCTCAAGGAAGTTTCCTGACTCTATGACAACTCCAGCTTGTGTCAAGTTGACACACAAAACCTGACAGTACAATGCAGAAAGGTCTCAGTTCGATTCCAGCACCCAATAAAATTGGAAGTGGCAGCACATACCTGTAATCTCAGCACTCCAAAGACAGAAGCAGGAGGATCAGAAATTGAAGGTCTGGGGATGGTGAGATGGCTCAGAAGTTAAGAACATGTTAAGTACATTCCGGAAGACCCCAATTTGGTTCCCAGCACCCACATCAGGTAGCTTACAACTGCCTGCAACTCCAATTCCAACAGACCCAACACCTTCTTCTAGCTTCTGGACTAACATGAACAAGGCCACTCACTGATGTACATGCATACACACGATTTAAAATAATCAAAATAAATCAGTTTTAAAATAGAAAGTTGAAGGTCACCTTTGGCTACATATTTAATTCTAGGCTAACCTAGGCTACATGTGTGTGTTTGAGTGTGTGTGTGTGTGTGTGTGTGTGTATAAAACTAATATGCTATAATTATATACAGTTATTATATACTATACTATGTATGTATATAATAGCATCACCTGTGGCAAAAATGTTCTAACTAGGGAATCTATTAATATGGGTTCCACTCCTAATTATATATGATTTCCATGATTAAAACCCTTGCATCCTCAAGCTTGAGCTATGAAATAAAGATTCCTAATAACAGAGTTAAAGTAACTTCAGTGTCATATTCCTAGATTTCTGTTACTACCATGCTCAGTTGGTCGTTATCAATTTTGTTTAAATTAATACCCACGGAAGTCATGAGCAGATTCACATAAGACCTGGCCTATGATGGCTTGAACGACGGTGCCAAGACAGTAGTGAATTGATGCGACTTGGTTATTTGCTCTCTATTCACCTGCAGTTCTTTTCCTGTGTTAGTCAATAAAGTTTTATTGGAAAACAACCATGCACATACTTTATGGATTATCTGTGGCTACATTCCCACAACAGCAGAGTTGTGTGGTTGTGACAGGGACTGTATCAGTCTGCAAAGCCAAAAATATTTACCGTCTGGTCCTTCGCAGAAAAACTTTGCTGGCCCTGTTCTGTACTGTAAGTTTATGTTCACAGTCTTCCCACTGCAGGACTGGCTGCCTTCTCTTGCTTTTCCTTGGACTTTAGATGCTTCATCAAACCCAACTCTTCATGCAGACTTTGCTGCAACTCTAACTCTTCTTATCGAGTTCTCCTTGTCTTTTTTATTTTCAAGTCGGGTCTTATATGTTCATAAAATTCTTTTTTTCCACTTAGACTAATTTGCTAACTTAATACCAGGGAAAATGCCTCTTTTACAAAACTGATAAACTATTTTATAACAATAACTAGTCTTCAATGCATCCTCAGCCTATGACGGATTGATTTTTCTGAGTTCTAGGGGCTGGGAGTGTGATGAAGGGAACATTTGGAGTAGTAGACTAAAACTTGTTCAGGATGACAGACCAAGTCTTATTTGATACATTATGCATACCAGACCTAAAGCAATCAGTATTTACAATACTGTGCAAGTTAGCTTCAGTCTGTGTCGTGGACAATTCTTCACAAATTTGCTTACTGCCATCCAAATTCAGCTTATATAAAAACATTTCTTTTATTGTTTTCTTTCAAACAAGGTCTCACTGTGTTTCTCTCTCTCTTCTCTCTTTCTCTCTTCTCAAGCTGTCTTAAATGATTATGTTTCATGTCTCAAAAATTTGCTTGTTTTTTTTTTGCTTCCTTTCTGCAACCTAAAAAATAATGGCTGTACTGAAGTACTGAAGTATATTGAGTTTATTTTCAATTGATGAAGTAAAATGATCAAGTCTGTCTTGTTGGTAGTGGTTTTGTTTGTTTGGTTGGTTTTGGATTTGTTGTTGTTGTTGTTGTTGTTCTTGTTAGGTTTTTCAAGGCAAGCTTTCTCTGTGTAGACCTACCTGTCCTGGAACTACCTTTGTAAGCCAGGCTGGCCTTGAACTTGAGATCTGAGTGCCTCTGTATCCTGAGTGCAGAGATGAAAGGCATGTGCCACCACTATATACTCTTTATGATGAAATTAGTCATTTCTCCTTTGACATGCCATTTCATAATAAAGCATGACTCACCACAGGTTAAATCTTGAGGAAAGAAGACGAAGTTTGTGTAGGCCAGTAGTTCTCAGTCTTCCTAATGCTGGCACCTTGTAATACATTGCCTCATGGGGTGACCCCAACCGTAACATTATCCATTGCTATTTCATAACTGTAATTTTGCTAGTGTTATGAATCTTAAAGTAAATATCTGATATGCAGGATATCTGATGTGTAACCTCCATAGGGCTCACAACCCACGAGTCGAGTTTAAACATGGTGGACCACAAATAGAACAGGGAAAGTCATCTGTGCTCATGCTGCTCAGCCTTCCAAAAGAGACTGTATAGAGGAAACAAGATATCACTCCTCCATCATTGTTGAGGTTTTTTTCCCCTTCCATAGTTAGCTTAGATTTGGAGAGAAACTTGAAACCTCACACACAACAGTGGCAATACATAGACACACTTGTCTTGCTGTTTTGGAACTGGGTTCAACCGTGGACATTTCATTCAAAGCACCTTGTAAGAGGATGTCCTTCTGCCTTTCACTGCAGGTGACCATTCTCCTTTGGAGCTGCTATAGATAGGGATTTATCCTCTAATTGTGGCCACAGTGAGTGAAGGAGCTACGTGGATGCAGATGCGGATCAGAGCCTTGCCTTCAACGACCAAGAATAAGACCTTCACGGCTATATTTGCCTTCCTTTTACTAAGGTTCTGAAAAGTACAGGAAGGTGGCAGCTACTGTGTAGCATATATGATCCATGTAAGGGATGTTAGCTGAGTTGGGGAGTAAGTAGAGAGAGAGAGAAAGGGGGCATTTGCTACATCAGTAACACCCAGGCTTCCCTATTCATGAGATGGTTTTTCTATACATTACTCATCAGAGAAATCCCTATGCAGGCTGTGTCAGCAGCAATTTGGAATGATCAATCCTAAAGTAGGTCTTGTCTCTCTGGTTGGCAAATAATCACATAGTGTTTAGATGCACACAGGGAAGTTTATTAGATTTGAGCTTTCGTTTGGTTTTTCCTTGATCCAAGTTCTGTCATTTATAAGACTCAGAACTTATAAACTTCTCCATGTCTCGCTAACCCCTTTTAGTTGCTGGTAAACTCTTGGCTTTGCCATTGAGATTCACGTACAAGTCTTTCATTTCTTCCCTGTGCCAGGGGCCACGGGATGTTCTGAGTCTGTGAGGAATAGTACCATGCTGACGTTTGAGACTTCACAGCTAGTCGTTCCAGAAGAATGGATGATCACAGTCAATAGGAAAGTGTGCAAGGTGTTATGGACACAGAGAATAGAATCAGTTTCCATGATAATGTCGCAGGTAGCTGCGTACGGAAAGGCAGTTGAGAGTTTAGTGGGTAGAGAACACAGAAGTGTTTCTGCGCACAGGGAAGATCTGGGCAAAGGCTTCTGAATAGGAGTCAGCAGCCAAGGTACAGTCAGTAAGGGTGACCTTGTGGCTTAAGCTAAGGAAATGAGAAGATTGACAGCTACAATTTGCTTTAAATAGATTTGAAACAGAAGAAACATGAAAATCCTTGTATTTTTCTAAAGAAGTTTTTAAATTATACCACCAGACAATACAGGTCCTCAATCAACGATATGAGCAAGTTTAAACCTTAACAGTATTCTCGAGATAAATATGAATTATAACAGGGTGGTAGGGAATCTGGAAACTGAACAGAGTGAGAAAATACACGTGGACAGACAGACTGATAGGTTCCAAACTAGGAGGCTCAAAGGAAGGGATAGACTTAAGAAGTTTTCCGTCTTGAGAGCAGCTGGACTGGCTAGGCAGCAGAGGCTGGAAAGTGCCATAAAGGGAAGGTGAGGATCACTACAGTGAACCAAAAAGAACAAGAAGCTTAGGGAATTTGAGACAAACAGCCTGGATGCCCCCGAGTGATGTTCTGGAAACAAGTTCTGAACCAGGAATTCAAGGACCAGAAAACATTACTAAAAGGTAAAGCAGTAGGAACTGAGCAAAAAGGAGTTGGGTACCTTTAGACTTGGTCTGGAGAGTGAGTTCGCTGGGGTGCTGTCCGTGTTTTGCAAAACATCATGGATATGGGACCTACCATGCCAGAACCCTAATTTGGTTAGTATTTGGCTGTCAATCACCAGCTTGAAAAATATTAGAGTTTTGTGAGTTTGTTTTTGTTTTTATTTTTGTTTTGTTTGGTTTCTGAGGTAGGATCTTGAGTAGAACAAGCTGGCTTTCAAGCTGGCTTTTAACTGTCTACGTAGCCAAGAATGAACTTGAATTTCTGACCCTTCTGCTTCCACCTCCTGAGTGATGGGGATTGTAGGTGTATACCACACACACCACACACACACCACACACACACACACACACACACACACACACACACACACACACACACATATATATTCCACTCACAGATTGAGTAACATCTTTAGCCTGAAATTTTTTTATAATTTCAACCAAGCATGCACAGAGACCCACAGGATAGGTACCCAGTCCAGGACTTTTCTTCTCCTATTTGACATAATATAAAATTCACTTGTGGTTTGCTATTACTTGGCTGTGAATGTGTCCCAAAGCGAATTCATTGGCTTTTTGTGTTATCATAAAAATGCACAACCTCAGTTTTCCAATTAACTTTAATGACAACATAATAATGGCTGTGCCTTAACCAATTTTTATGTACAAAACATTATTCTAAGCCAGGTATAATGGCACGTGCCTTTAATCCCAGCACATCAGAATTAGAGACAGGTGGATCTTTGTGAGTTTAAGACTAGTTGGTCTACAATGTAAGTTCAAGGGAAACCAGGATTACATAATAAACCATGTCTCAAGAGAGACAGAGGGAAAAGATTTTAAGGTAATTTAAAAAAAAACCACTGTTCTATATTCTTTATACTTGTGAATTCTTTTATTCTTTCCAACCAACTCATGAGAGGCATTGACACCCACTATGATGTAGACATTAAGGTTGTAGGGATTGTTATTGCTATGCCTGTGGAACTTCTCCCGGATGAGCCAATGGGAGCAGATCACAGTTGAACACTTGACACAAGGGCATCCACTTGGTAAGGCGTGGTGAAGACAAGTTCAAACTCAGACATCCAGTTGGAGCATTTGCCCATTTAACCAAACTGAGACCTATCTTCTTTATCCCCTGGGCTCATACTCTTAGAGTTTGTTCTTCCTCATGTCTCTCTCTGTAATGCAATGGAAAGGCTGCACCCTTTGCCATGCCAGACATGAAAGCATTTTGCATGTGGATTAGGACCCATGAGCCCACATATATCCCTTCCACTTAGGGACTATGAAGACCACCTTAACTAAGTCATAAAAGGGTAATTGTCCTCATCCTATGGTCTGTTATGCCTCTCCTATGCCCTCTTTCTAATTCATACATCTGAGTGTTCTCTGAACTATTAATGCTCTTCCAGAAGGGTTGGTGTTTGAATTTAGCCTGTTCCTGGCATGTCTGACAGAACTCCCAGTTCATCAAGATTACTACAAATAACCATCTCTGACTCTGCCACTCCCTCGGTGGGCTCAAGTAAGTGAAAGGCCAAATGAAGTTTGCAGAAGAGCCTGCTAACAGAATCTGACAAGATTTTTTGACAGAGAAAAAAGAATGAATCTCAATTTCTTCCCATTGTTGCTTTAAGGAAAATAATCTTTGGAAAACCACAAATAGTTAAGTGGTAATATTTTAGCAAGACAAATTAATTACTATGAAGCTATAATACCTGTTCACTATGATGTCAGTCAAAGGGACCAGGAGGTTCCTAGGACTGTCCATCACTCATGTTAGGCACTGAAAGTCATGGATGGCAAGTTACCAGTCACATTGCATTGCCTCCTCATCTGTTGGATTCCAGTGTGTTTCAAAGTTGGAAGCAACACCTCAACAGACTCCCAAGGTCATAAACGAACTCACTGTGGAGAAAAGAAAGAGACAATGGTTTCAAACTTGCTTCTGCATTTGTGGGAAAGGTAAGGAATCAAGATGTATTGGACTTGACAAGTGTTAGGTAAACAAAGCCGGGAGTATTAAAGTTTAGGCTCCAGTGATTAGTGGGGAAGTACAGGCTAATAAGCACAGAGGGGTGTCGCTCAAGGTACTTTAGACTCCGACTGTGTTTATTATCCAGTATCAGTATGGAGATATATGCCTGACTACTTTTATGGTGCCATTTAGAACTTTAAAATAAGCTCTTATGCTCAGAAAGGGGTTACTAAATTACTCACCCTGTAAGGTTTTCCTCGATTAGCATAATTCTGCCCATTACACGCCTTATCAAGAGCGTGTTTTCATAGTTGGGCCCCGCGTTCTGAAGAGACATTCATGGAAACACTGCAGCAACATCGTGTCAATCCTGAAATAGCACCTTTCGATGACTTTGAAATTAAATACCCTTGTATCACTTGCAAAGAAACCTTCTCCAGGTTCCCACTCCCCAGATAATGATGAGCCCAGTGAGTGATGGAACTGCTTCCCATGGCTCGTCACCAAATAGTTCTTCTACTTTTTTTTTTTTAATTTATTTTATTACTTTGAATTCAACTTTTCCAAGAGAGGGTGTGGAAGGATTCATGATAAAAGCCCTGGTAGAATTCGGGGTTTTCGGAGTTCTTTTGCGCACAGTAAAAAGCCTGCGTTTAAACCAATCGTGAGCTTAACTTTAAGTACACCTACCAAAGTAGAGAAGAGACGCTGCAGTGGTCCCTCTATGTAACCCTAAAGTAGCCTCCTCCGGACTTCCGGGGTCTGGATTCAATCTGTAGCCCTTACCCGAGCCAGGAAGTTCATGAGCGTACACTAGATGGCAGTATGGTATACTGGCCACTTGAGAGGAACCAGGCCCAGCAACCAGAGCCACAGGGCCAACCACCAGATGCCACCCCCAAGGGTCCTAGCATAGGTGTCACCTCACAGGCAACTGGATTTTATGCAGCACTGTGGATCACAATGGAAATGTTCCCGAGGATGGCAGTCAGCCTCTGTGTGGCTTGCTGGGTTTTGTTTTGTTTTTTGTTTTTGATGTTTGTTTGTTTGTTTGTTTGTTTTTGCTTCTGTTTTTTGGTTTTTGGGTTGGTTTTTTTTTTCCGGGGGGGGGGTATGTCTTTTTCCCCACACACAGAAAGGGGTTTTCTTTGTGCTACTCTGGCCCCTCTCATCCTCTGGTTTTGCAAGGTGAGTGAGAGCTGAGTGTTTACGTCATGATCAGGAAACAAAAAATGTCCTTTCGAGTTCACACAATCTGCACCCTGTGTCCTCGAATGCCAGTTGCTCTTCTTGCAGAACTAAATAGTTCATGTAAAAATGCCTCCCTGCAGCATCCTGTATCCACATTCCCCCAAAGGAAAGCCAATTAAGTAGCACGAACACCCAGAGAGGGCGTATACAATACCAAGTTCAAGGGCCCAGCAAGGGAAATCTGTAGCATTTTAGATCTGAACAGTAGTGCAGAGTTCGCCCAAATCAGTCAATGTCTTTTGGCGGATAAGGAAACTGAGACTCAGGTACCTAACCTCACCAAAGGCCACACAGCTTATAAAAAAAAAAAAAAAAAAAAAAAAAAGCCAAGACTCAGACAGGGGTTGCCCTACAGGGCCGGTTTCCATTTCTCCGTGTGATTTATAGAGAGTCATAAATCCGCAGCACAAAAACCCTCTCAGGTCTGCGACTGAGCTGGATTCACCTCATACACATCCCCTCCCGCTGCTGGACACCCTGCCCTGCGCAGTGCCACAGTGCAGCCTAGGCCGGACGCCACTGCGACATGACCATGTGTCTTAACGGAGAAGTCCTTCTCCGTGAGTAGTTACGAGGAGGGACAGTAAATAACTGAGATATCGGACCAAGGAGACAGACTGAAACACTGCATTCCTTCCCTAGACAGTTCCTCTGAATGAGAGAAAAAAAAATTCCAGAACTCTCCGTAGTGAGCATTTTGTTTTTCTCATTTCTCAAAAATAAAAAAAAGTCCACTTTTTTTTCCCCTTCAGACCTTTGAATTCTAATTCAAACCCACCAACCCGCCACCCCTTTCCCCGCGGGTTCACCTATCGGTTCATACTGTTGATTTGCAAAACACGCAGATTCTTTTCCCTAGCCCAGCACAGCTTTCACCCGTTTCTTCCGAGCCTGAGCCTTTTCCCAATTAAGCCATGGAGCGCTTCTCTCTGGTTAGGATTACAAACACCACCCCGTCTTCGTCCAGCTCCCGCAGCCCCTCCCTTCCTCTGACACATGGTTCTTTTGATCTCAACCCCAGACCATCACACAGGCTCCTAATTATTCACGAGCCATAAATCATGGCAGTAATGTGCGCCTTGCTAGGGAAGGGAGTGCTGTTGGGCCAGAGAAGCCTGGAAAACTGGGTGTGTTTAGTGTTTGTGAAGGAGGGCGGTGAGGGACGGCAGGCAGGAAGAGGGAGATGTTTTAAATGTTTGGAGAAATAGTTGCTTTGATGTTGAGCCCTCCCCCAGAGGAAGTCGACGGTCTGAAAAGTCCGTCTGTACTTTTTCATATTTACAGAGGTAATGAAATCCACAAGTCCCTTCAAGGGGCAGGTGTAAGCAGGGACTGTTCCAGTGAACACCCAGCCCATTTTCAAACATATGGGGCAAGACCTGTGAACATGCCTGGTGCTAGCCACCTCTTCATTCTGGTAATTTAATTTTAGAGACTCATTTCCACGGGCAACCAGAACTCTTCTGTGACCTTATTTAACGGCAGTTCGTCGAGTTAGGTTTGGCATTTTCACTAGGAAACACCGGGAACCCTAAATTATTTGTTTCGTTTGGCCTGAGCCAAAATGTGCTAGAGAGTCTGTGAAAATCCAAATCATGTCACCAAAACTGACCAAAGTTAATCTAATCTGCAGACCCAGGGTCATCTTCCAAATGTGTTAGTGTGCCTAACTGGATGGGGAATTATTCTTTTGTATTCTGAGTGAGAAATGTTGAAAGAAGGCCACGAATAACCACAGGCATCCTTCCATTAGGAAAGCCTTCCTCAATTACAAACTATTGACAACTCTTTTTTTCTATAATTTTTTTATGATAGCCGCTCTTATTGGCTATAATTCACAGGAAAGACTAAAGTAGAGAAAAATGGTAATCTTCCTCTTTACTTAACAAATATTCACAAAGATCTATTCTGGGCTAACTCTTGCAGCTCTGACAGCTGTGAATTCAGGGGAAATGTTTGATGCAATTATTGCTTTAATGATTGCTCCACAGTGAACAATCTAAACACTGCAGGCCATACCGTCTTTCTCATGATTTCCTAACCCTAACGCTGTCTCCATAACATGAGACAGCCTTAAAAATACATATATAAAAATTAAGCATAGTTGTGCTTCAGTGAAGCTTTATTTTAAAAAAATAAAAGGAAGTAAGACAAATTTGGACTTTGGACTACTCCTGACTAACCCCTCTGTCTTGGGAGGTAGGCTGAAGTTCAAACTAACAAAGGAAGGAAGATGGTGAAGAGTGTACAAGGTCAGGGAAGGACAATTTAATCATCTGAGTGTGCATGTGAAGCCATAGCAGCAAGTGACTCTTGAGCTAAGACCTGTTGGTTTGAGCAAAGTCAATAGAATAGAGGACTTGAAAAGTCTTAAAGAAGGGGAAAGACATGTGTCAGAATTGGAGACCTGAACGCACCATGTACCATGGGGCCAGGGACTAGCAGAAGATGTTGTAGAAGAAAACTTAGGATGGAATTTAAGCGAAAATCCTGTTCCAAGGCCAGACCTACTACATCTAGGAGATAATTTTGTCACTGTTCAGCAGAGCATTCTGGGAACTCTGTGCCACTTAAATGGACCACCTCTTCCCAATCCCAATAGGGTCAGAGTCTGGGGACCAAACCTTTAACACCCCAGTTTTAGTGAGGCATTTCATATCCAATCATATTCTAACACAGAATCACTTTTTCCACCAGAGTATGACAATCTAGTCATGAGTTTCTCATGCAACAAATTTTCCGAGTAGCTTCTCATCATTGGTGACAGAAATGGACTTTACTTTAACTGAGTGATCAAGATGAATATGACCAATGGCCAATATAAAACACATGATAGCAAGATCTCCTAGATGATGTACCTTCCTGTGATAGCCTTAAAATGATATGTTACTCCTTCCAAGAACATGCTATAGGAACCCAAATTGAGGAATTGACTAAAAATAAACCAAAAGCCCTGGAAAGTATAAAAGGTCTCAAAGAACTCAGGAATGTCATTAATTGGGGAGGTAAAAAAGAAGTAATAAATTCAATGTGGGATCTAGTACTGACTCTTCAGACACCCCCCCTCCCCCCCAAAAAATAGGGGAGGAGGTAATGTTATTGGGAAAACTATCAGAATCCAAATCAAGTCTTTTATGTAATTACTAGTGTTTTACCTGTATTGTTTTGGCTTTAATCGTTATAAAAAATGTTAACACTGTGGGAGCCATGTGAGATATATATGGGAACTCTATCTTTTCTGTAAAAAATTAAATTTTGTATCAGAACAATCCTAATATATGATCCAAGTCCAGAAAATAAATATTAATAAATGTTTCTTTGTTGTCTTGTCTGCTAATAGCTTATGATGCTTGCCAAGTAGCTTTTAGATTGCTCCATGTTTTGGAGTATTAATAGTCATCATATAAATAAAATAGAATCACACTTCCTAATCGCCCGTTCATTTGGAATCTGCTCTCATAGTTGGTGCAGACAACAATTGGTAGAAGCTCCTGCATCCAGTGTCTGTGCTCGAGACACCTCACTCACTTGAAAGTAAGAATATGACTTTTGCTATCTTATAGCATTTTGCTCGGAGGACAACTTAGTGAAGTAGAGAACGCTAGACAAGGCAACATACTTCAATTCCAGCATTAATTGGTTCTGAGGTCTTTCATAAATCACAGAACATGAATCATTTTCTGTAAAACTCAAGTGCTTTGGTTCAACACCTAAACCAGTGAGTCTTATCCTTGAATGGGAAATAGAATATCTTTGAACATGAGTACTTCGTCTCACTCAGAACTTCTGGTTTTAATTCTCCAGTTCAGATATACATATATTTTTAATATTTCTCGAAGTCATGTTGCCAGTCATGTTGAGAACCACTGGCCCAGGTGAATTTTATAGTCTACCTTTGTACGAAGTGTCAATCTTAATAATTTTGTTGACAGGAAGTCAACAAAACCACATCTAAGAAAGTATTCTCTTATGTTGAAAGGCATTCTGGCTGCAGTATGAAATGCTTTCTTTATTTGTTCAAGACTGCTGTCTGTATGTGTGTCTGATTTATTCTCATCGTGACTAATGAATTATATAATGAGCCACAGAATTTAGCCTGTGAAATGCACTGTAAGAATTCCCCCAAATGGTGACTCTCTGCCTTACGAGAGAGGTAAGATCTCACCTCCCTGTCATTCAGGTTCTGCTCTTTTCCTATTCCAGTCCTTCTTCTTCAGTTCTTTCACTGTTGGTCGATGAGGATCTTGACTACAACGAGATCATATTCACAGCAAGGCACTAATGACTAACCTTGGTGGCATCCATCTTTTTAGATAGTCCAAAGGAAGAATACGACCATCATACTGTCTCAAAGGTAGCAAAAACTTGAATGTTAGCAAATCCACAAGGCTGTGAGAAGACCAACAAGAAGGGCAAATGACAGAGATGTGTGGTCTTTGGGGACCTCACAGGCCAATCACTGCCCACTGCTTTCCCCTATTCTAGTCAATCGTCCCAAAGACTACATTGATTTAGCAGAGCCAGAATTTTTTTTATCTTCAAGTAAATCAAGAAAGCTAACACTGCCTTGTAAATGCTGGAAGCAAGTTTTTAAAATAAATATAATGCATTGTGAAAGCCAAAGGAAACTCTTCTGTAGGGCAGATCCTGGCAGTTTGGGATCTCTTCTTTAAAGATTAAAAGTCATGAGCATAAAATTTACAGATGAAAGTGGGCGGGTGTTGGGGTAATAAAAATGGGAGTCCTGTGGTTGTACACATTAAGACAGACTGGATCTTCTCAATAAAGAGTTATAGAGAGAAGACTGTTTATTAGTGCTTGGTGGGGTGGGTGTGGGGGTCCCACCAGGGTGGGTTCAGAGACTCCCCTGGTGGTTGTAACTGGGAAGTGCATGCAATGGTGTACAAGCTCCAGGGTGGCTCACTAATGCAACGCATTGACAATTGAGATCTTGAGAGACAAAAAAATCTAGAGAGCAAGAGACAGACAATTAGGAGTTGGGTGACTCGGAGACAATAACATGTAAAAAATTCTATCAACTCAGGTAAGCGGAGCAAGAGGAGACAAGAAAAAAAAAGATATCCTGTCCTCAGCTATGTAGGCGAGGGTTCAAGGAAAGGCGTCGGTCCTAGAAGGGTAGGTTAGACAGGGTGTCCTAAGGATGGAGCAACATAGCAGTCATAACACTGGTCAAACGCCCAGTAGAAGTTCATAGGTTTTTTTTTTCTTGTTGCTTTTGTTTGTTTGTTTGTTTACATCAAAGGCACCCAAGAGCCTCTGGCCACCAGAAATCAAATCTGCTTAGGATCAGATCTTCCTTATAAACCTACCCAGCAGGGGAGGCTCAAACTGCATGTTAACTTTTTTTTTTTTTTTTTTTTTTGGTTAAGACCCAGGCCAGATGGAAGTGGTATTTGTATGCACAGCTGTGTGGATCTCAGGTGATGAATCCTAGAACCTAAGAAGCCATCTCAGATGGTGATGGCTGTTTGGCTTGTGTTTGAAATACTGAGAAAAATTCACTGGAACATTTTCCTAGTGCAACTCACCAACTGTACCTTAGGATACTCTGGATCTTAACTGGGTGTGAGCTCAACTGCATAGCATACTAAATCAATGAACAAATGCACTTATCTACTTAATTTGCATAGATGACTCAGTGAATGGGTCGCAACCTTCCTAATTCTGCAAACCTAATACAGTTCCTCATGTTCTGATGACCCCAAAGGCAACATTGTCTTTGCTACTTTGTAACTGTGATTTTGTAACTGTTATGAATCATAATGTAAGTATCTGATATGCAGGAGATCTGACAGGCGACCTTTCAAAGGGCTGGGTGAGAACCGGTTGAGCACTGGTTGAGAACTGATGCTCTGGATGAACTATTCCAGAAGCACAACATGAAAGTTTATAGTTATCTTTGCAGGATACTTTCTAAGTGTGAGAGGAAACATACATGGACAGTTTGCTCTCCAAAAGGACCCAACTTACTAGCATTTGCAGGATTTACCCTGTTATCTGAGTAGCAATCACCTACTGTTCTCATTCCTCAAATACCAGCTCCACTTATGCTCCTGCTGTGGCTGGCTGCACAATATTCCACCGTGGTCAGACTATGACGGAAAGAAAGAACTCAGACTGCAAAGAAGTTCTGGTTTCACTGCTTACTTCCTGGACCACTGGGTGGGGAAGCCACTCTTGATGAACTTCAGTTTTCTTTGTGATCAAACGCATTTACCAGCATCTGCTCAGCTGTCCAATTTCACTCAGACTCTCCAACTGGGCTAAAGAGCAATTTCTCTGCCAGCAATTATCAATGCAGAGGAGCTAACTCTCCTGGAAGGAATGTATACAGATTTGGGGGCAGTTGGGGGGAAAAAGGATTGAAAGTACATTTTTATTTGGAAATTTCATCACACCTTCCAGTGCTGAGTCTCTCCTGGCAGTAACCCCTACTGTGTAGGAGCTGTGGAAAATAAAGTATTTAGATTTTTTTTCCCAAAAGGCACAGGGTTCTTAAAATTTGCACATTGGCATATATGTGTGTGTGTGTGTGTGTATGTGTGTATGTATATATATATATATATATATATATATATATATATATATACACACATATGATCTTAATTTTTGTTTGGTTCCCATCTTACTTTCATATGTGCCTGCTCTAACAAAGGCAGAGTCCATAAACAGGAGGCAAAGAAGCATACTGTTGCTTTAATTCTGGGATTTTCATTTGTTTGGCTGTGCAGGCTAGCGGTGGTTTAAAGTAGCATCCACACTTAAACTTTTGAACTAGATGCTCTCCTTCAGTGTGCCAGTCTTTCCAGAGACTTGAAAAGAACCCACTAGACATGCACTCTCTGAGCAGGTACGCAAAACAAGAGCGATCCAACAAGAAGTTGTTTTGTTTTGTTTTCTCGAGAGGGAGAATTTTACGAATTCCATCCTTGGTGGTAGAAACAGTTTCCTTGGCTTGACTTCAGCTGTGATAAACAGAGCACCCCTTTCTATTTTACATGGAGATGTTTATGCATGGGCAGGGACGTGCTGAAGCATTCATCGTTAACTTGAACACCTCCAGCTTTCATAAAATTCCGAGGGAAAAACAAGCCGTGCAAAAGGTTCAAGCTCTGAGTCACGCTTCAACATCTCCAACCGTCGAAGTAGTGAAAATACTATTCTCCGTGTACCAAGTGTTTTTACTAGGTTAAAAAAAAAAAGCAAAAAACAAAACAAAAACAAAAAACCTGCCTTTCTTTCAGTATTAATTTGTTTCTGCACTTAAGGAAGAATGGACTATGATAGGAAACACACTTTTTAAATGCTAAATTTGACATGCTTCTCTTGTTTGTAGTTTGTATGACTGGACACAGGGTGTCTTTTGCTATCAGGGGAGAACCTGAGTTTGTAGCTTTGTGAGACCAAAGGAAGTGTGCTTGTATGAAGTAGTGCAGCAACATACCAAGAACCATCGATTTCCCTCTGACAGTCTTCTTCTCTTGTCTCCCAGCTCATCTTTCAGGCATCTCCATCATTTTGATTCTCGGTTCTATTCCACAGGTCTCAGATTAAGAATTATGTAAAGTAGGAGCAGTCCATTGCAAACCGGCTTTAAAAGCTAAATAGACACTGGCACCAACACATAAAAATGGTTTTTCCAAAGACATCCATGGGTCTCAGAATCACACATAGTGACAGATTCCTTGACCATTAACCAACATTTAATAATTAGAACTCATTTTAATCTGAATTATTTTTTTAAATCTGTGCATTAGACAGTTATATAAATATTTCAATTTTTTGTGACTGATTAACTGATTGATCCATTCTGGGGGTTGAACCTAGCATTCATGTGTACTAAACAAGTGTTCTACCAAGTGACTAGGTCCCCAGCCCATCAATAATTAATTTGCTATTACCAACAAAGTATCCTTGACATTACCAGGGCTTCATTGTACTATTTTTAGGGTATATGCCAATTACACTTGTCATAGGTCATTAATAATAGAAGCTTTTGCTGCTTGCTAATAAATTGTTTTAGAATATACAACATGGGTCATCAACCTTTACAAGAACTTCTAGGCATAGACAGCACAGGCAAACAATGACACCTTGGGGGATTCCTTATACATGCCTCGAATGTAGAGTAATTCTCTTGTACACTCTTGCTCTAGGTGACTGGACCAGAGAGTGGGTGCTTCAGGAAAGTCACACACAAGTAAGGATCTCATGAGGAATCCTGAAGTCAAAACTTCCCAAGAATGAGAATTGCAAAGGCTATTAGAAGGCTGGAGAGATGGCTCAATGGTTAAGAGCACTAACTGCTTTTCCAGGTGTTCTGAGTCCAATTCCCAGCAACCACATTGTGGCTCACAGAGGCTATCAGATATATGCATGATGAGGAATAGACTAGTCATTATTGGGTATTATCATACGCCTTAGATTCATGTTTAGGTAAATTCAAGTTTGTCCTAATTCCAAGATAATTCTATGGTAAAAGAGAAAAGAACAAAGTCAATTATTTTTGAAAATACTGATACAAGTAGTCGCAGAACATGAAGCCATGACTTTGTAATATACTGCCTTTAGATTTTGACTTACACAGCTCAACAAAGTAAGAGAGAAAAGCATAAGAAGTATTCGAAAATATGAACCATATGAACCAGGGGCTTTCAAGATAGCATAGTGGGTAAAGTTATCAGCCACCAAGTCTGATGACCTGATTTTTCAAGTGTGAATTTGATTCCTAGAACCCACATGGGTGGTCTACAATTGATCTCTTCCACACATGCACACTAAATAGGATGTAATAAACATTTTTAATGGAATTGTGGACTAGAACATACACTTTAATCTTCAAATTTCTGTTTTACAAGTGTTATTTGTGTGGTGTTTCAAGATATGACTTTCATCAAAGATACCTTTTCTGGAGCTGGAGGGTAGCTCAGAGGTTAAGAACAGTTGCTGCTCTTCAGAGAACCTGAGTTCAGTTCCCAGCACCTACACTGCCTGTAATCCCATCTCTGTCTCCAGGGGATTTGATGTTCTCTTCTATCTTCCACTGGTACCTGTGTATCTTTTCTTTCTAGGAGAAGAAGTCTGCATCAAAATTACCTCCAAAAGTCTTTAGTATGGATAGTGACATTATCAGAGTAATTAGGGTACCTGTGACAATATTTTATAATAATGTTCTGGATAGCTTATTTATGAGACATGGGGAAGTTAAATGCCATAGATAACACAGTTAAGAATGGCAAACAGTTCAGGATCCAAGGTCAACTGTGGGTCAACAGCTGATCATAGAAGTCTTCACCGGGATATGCAAGTTGGAAATTTTCATGATCACAGCTCAAGTTTCCTTTTTAAGTGGATGGAGAATACCACTTACAATTTAACAGATGTTTTAAAAGTCATGATTCTTTTAAACTACCATGCCAAGCAATGCCATTTGTAAATCAATTTGTAATTAAAACTAGAAGCACATGGAAAGATGTCCATCCTAAGATTCCAGATTGTCTCCACATTGGAACTACTTGAACCTTGATGTTTTTGCATGGTCTGTTGACCATTTTGGGTAAAGAAGCACCTCCCCCAAACTTAGTTGTTCTTGTCCAGAAAGGGGATGCCTACAGAAATAACTCTTAATAGACTGTAGAGAAAAACTTTAATATAAGCAGTGGAGAATGTTATTGTTCTAACATTGTATCCCTTAACTGCTTTGCCCTCCAAGTTTTCCATGTGGTATTGTAGAGAGATGATCTCAGTGCAAAATTTGAGGAGATGACAATATAACCACCTGGTGCTGCTTGCTTCAACACCTGACGGCCTGTAATAAGCAACATCATTTCTTCGAACATCTTTTCAAAGCTCTTGCCCAAGCACCAGCTCCTTTGCCTGTATCACCTAAGAGCTCCCAGCTGGGCTCCAGTCCGAGGTCATCAGAGAAGCATAGTTTAAGAGATGCTGTTTTTATCATGTCTCTCTGTTCATTCATTTCATCAGTTCTAATTACAATCCTTCAGTTACTTTTGGAATGTCACATTAAGAATAAAACTGAAAGTTTGCATTCTAGCTTCCAGGCCCATATCTGATAACACTAACACTGTCTTCTTCCCCTCATGTTCAGGCAATACCCCCCCCAGACCCTCTGAGCTGCTCCTGTTCTGTCCACAAAACACACCAGAACTTTCCTTCTTCGATAACATGCATATATGTTGTTTTCCATGCCATATCACCTCCTCCTTTACCCTAAATTCTTTTTTTAAAAAATAAAATTCTTGTCCTTTTTACACTAAAGCTCACCTCTTTAGGCAGACCTTGTCCAGTCAGCTAAGGAATCCTTTCCTTCATCTAATTCCTTCGATTTGTTACTGTCACAGCATTCAGCACGGTATGAAATGGTTCTTTTAACTTACTGTACATGTCCATGAGGGCTGACAAATGGCCATCTTACTGACCCTTGTCTTCCTAGATTTTAGCAAAGTCCCTAATCTACAATCACACAAATCAATGAACGAATATGTAATAAACGAGTGATATTTTCCCACCTCAAGTCTCTGCCATCAACTTAACCTGAGAGATAGGTGTATACTGACTACATTTTCTAAAGATAGCCTGTGCATCCTTAAGTTTCTTACACTCTAGGAAACAGCCAAGCCATACTTCTGCAGTTGTATAACAAAACCTGTTTCCCTCTGGGAATGTGTGGGAGGCCACCTGTATCAGCTACTTTTCCTATAGTTGTGACTAAATGCTCCCAAAAAACAACTTCAGTAACAAAAACTTATTTTGGCTTACAGTCGAAGGGATACCATCCACCATGGTGGGAAAGGTAAGGCAACAAAATGTGAGGCAGACTCTTGAGCTTATGTCTACACTCAAGAGGATGGTGACATGTGGCTGTGCTCAGCTCCCTTTCTATTTTTTATTCATAATCCCAAGCCCATGGAATGGTGCTGTCCCCTTCAGGGTGGCTTTACTACTTTCTCAGTTAAATGTTTCTGAAAATAGTCTCCTGGGCATATTCAGAGGTGTTTTTCAATGGCAATTATAGTGATCCAGCTGATAGTAGTGAAGACCATTCACACCATGATCAAGTTGACAGTGAAGATTAGCCACCACAGCCATTGATTTGAGCTTGCTTACCTGTGTGTATGATGGCATGTGACAGCCCCAGCCTCAGGTGTTGTCTCTGTTGTTATAAATCCAACCATTGAGGTTAAAGGGAGGTGGGTAAGACCTGAACCTCACATAGGTTGTATGAACCCTCAGACTGTGTGAGCTGATGAGAATTTGGCCTACATGCCTATGCTGCCCTGAAAGAACACATTGAGATGGTGGGCATTTTCCTTATTCTGAGGGAATGTTTGGGAACTGTTCCATATGTTTAGGGACATATGACCCTTAGGAATATAAGCTCCTTTGCTCCAGTGGATAAAGACCAAGATTTTCATGTATATAACCTTTTTTTTTTTAAAGGGATATGTCATTCCTCTTTCTATTTTTAGATTTTCCTCCATGCGATGCTATCAATGGTCCCTTAGATTCTAAAAGAGAATAAAATCAGGGCTTCTTTTGTAATTCCCCTGAGCAGCAAGACATCACAGAATGGAAGCAGAAAGAAACTTCAGGCAGGCTCAGGATGTTAGGGGTTTCAATTCCTTCCATTTGACAAACTGAAGAGTTTTCCTTGTGTGGATACCACCAGGGGAGTAGGACAAGTTCATCACGTATGCTCTCCTGGGGAGGATGACTCAGTAAGACTGGAGAACCACAGGGTCAGAACAGGGCCTAAAGCCAAAAGTCTGGTGCTCTGATTTATAACACAGGAGCCCAGGAATTTAAGATAAACCTACACAAAATCCCTCAATGCTTGTGTAGCTTTTTGGATCCTGTTTTCAGCAATCACTGTGTCAGCTTTACTACTACCCTGTCTTTGTTTGTTCAACCCTTCATCTATTACTTGAAATTAAAAATAAACTGGGCAGGGGGGAAGAAATAGCACAATAGATATTCAGATGCTAAGCGATCACACAGCACTTGCCACAAAGAATGAAACAATGAAAATCCATCTCCCAGTAACGCTGTGTACTGTGGTCCTAGACTTCCTGTTGCTTTGACCCCTCTCCTTCCGGCATCCTGTCCTGGGACAGAAATGACACCACAAAGGTTTCCTGTGCCTCTTCACTCCTGACCCCTCACTACATCCTCTCTCGTCTATTTGGAGAGCAATGATTGTGTTCCTGTGGAATTCCTCCCAGTGTGCATACTTGAAGATACTTCTTATTGCTAATTTGGAAGTCCAGGATTGCTGGCCAAAGCCTATGCTGTGCTCATGTCTCTTATTAGCCAACCACTTAACTGGGTTATTGCAAGGTAGGAAATGCTAATTCTCCACTATCACTGATGGGGCCCCCTTCCTATCTGTACTGATCATCTGGGACAAATTAACTCCTTAAACTCCTTCAGACACTTTTCCAAAGTCCATTCATTTTAAAATTTTTAGTTCTAGTGTCTGGAATCACTGGGGCAACTATGTGGCAGGTCCCCTGGATGGAACCTGAGGTCAAGGATAACAAACTAGGGTCAGAAGCTCTCTCGGTTTTTTTGTTGTTTACCATGAGCCTTCTCTTTGGTCCTTTGGGAATCCAGACCTAGAATTAAGATTTGAGCCCATTGTTCAACACACGTTGTGCTGACTAGTTTTATGTCAACTTGACATAGCCGAAGTCATCTGAGAGGAAGGTATCTCAAGAGAAAAGACCTCCTCCATAAGATCAGGCTGTAGGCCTGACTTGATTATTGATTGATAGGGGAGGGCCCAGCCCATTGTGGGTGGAACCATCCTTGGGCTGAAGATCCTGAGTTATATAAAACACACACACACAAACAAACAAACAAACAAACAAAAACAAACAAAAAAACCACCACAACAACAAAAAAACCAGTAGGCTAAGCAAATCAGTTTGAACAAGCCAGTAAGCAGCACCCCTCCATGGCCTCTGCATTAGCTCCTGCTCCCAGGTTCCTGCCCCATTTGAGTTCCTATCTTGACTTCCTTTGATGAACTGTGATGTGGAAGTATAAGCCATGTAAGCCCTTTCCTCTCTTGCTTTCTGGTCATGGTATCACAGTAATAGAAACCCTGAGACATACTTCACTCTAGAATGGACAACACACAGTACATTGGTGCCGATCACAATACATCAAATACAAATTGCAGTCATGCTCCCACAGGCAAATAATTAGAAGAAGATGGCTCTGTTGCCTTCCTAGTACTCTTCCCCTTAGTTAGGCATCATGGAAGATGGTGAGAGGGCAGACCAGGGCAAGGACATCAAGGCATCACTTACTGCTGAGTGTCTCCTCTTCATCAGGCAGTGTTCCGAATAGCAGCTGATAGACACCCACAGCTGCCCTATACTGCTCCAGATGTACAACTGAAATTTGCTTTTAAACTGTGCATGCTGAGCACATAATTTCATCTTCTTCCTATCCCCCCCCCATGTCTTTCTCTCTTTCCCTCCGAGAGAATACACACCTGTACACCATTATTTTACCTTTCAGAGACCAGGAATTTATTCTTGGCTTTGTTCAAGTTCACATATCCAAAACTTTAAAATTCTAGAAAAACATAGCAGAGAGACTGCACAGGGAAGGCACTGAAAATGGGCTTCACCAATAGGAAATATATTGATCTATTTTATGTTTCGATAACAAAACATCTGAGTCTGGTTCCTTTATGAAGATTTTTAAAAAAGGTTTACTTCGCTCTCACAGTTTGGGGAGGTGAAAGTCCAAGATTTGGGCACCCTATCTGTTTTTCCACTTGGGATCCCTCCCAGGTTGGGTCACAATAACAGAGAAGCAGAAAGGGAAACTGTAGAATACAGAAGAGATCAAACTGGTTAGTCTTGCTTTATAAAGAGCTACTCTCATGAGAGCTGGCCTACTCCAGAATATCAGCATCAATCTCTACTAAGGGAGATGCTCCCAGTACCTAATCTCCTTCCATCAGGTCCTGCATCACAATTGTTTGACCTTCTTTCAACCTTCCTGCAAATGAACTTTTGGAGGACACAGATAAATCTAAACATTAGCAAGAAGTAAGAAGGAAGAAGAAAGGGAAGAGTGGAGAAAGAAAGGATAGATCATTCTAAAACCAGAGAGTGCTCATGTCCCTCCAAGCTTTCCAAATGACTCTAAATGTAAGAGACCCTTCCACCATTGTGTTGTGTGGCAATCAAAGATGGAGAAAGGCTGGGAAGTAGCAAGCAAGTACAACAGTTACTGGAAGCATTTGATGCTGCATCTACAATGGCAGACTCTCTGACTCTCAGTAGCCACTTAATAGTGAGGTCCCTATGTCATTGATGACCAAATAAAACTTAGAGAGGTTAGAGCATTATGGGATTGCTTCCTTAGAGTCTCTAAAGGAAACCTCTCAGCTTCTAGTTCCTATCTGGCTCTGAGCCAGTAAAATCCCTGAAGAGGAGCTCAGGGTCTTCTCCTTGCCCTTGATGCTTTGATATGTTAATTGTCCTGCAGGTCTAAGTGCCCTCCCCTCCAGCCCCAGGTGCCAGGATACTGGTCTCTCCCACCCCTGCTGGCTCCTAAAATTGCCACCTTGTTTCTTGTACTGATTGTCTCCTCATCCAGTGTGGGTAGGGTTCCATCTCTTTCAGCTGGATGCCGGCAGTGCTTCCCTGAGTCGCTGCTATGGAGACAAAGCACAGGTAGTGTTTCCATTTCCACACTTACTATTAAAAGCCAGGCACGGAATGTGAGCCCAAGATGTTCAGCGAAGCAACCTGGAACTTACCCCTTTTTAAAAATTCTAATAGAGGGTAATTCATGCAAGCTTGTTGGCAAGCCATCTGCCTAAGGGACTGAGCACGGGTTAGATAATTAAACCCAACCTGTTCTTGCATGGCTGTCTGACTTACCATTTACCTTGTCTCAGACTCCTCGCCTCCAAAATCCTGCTCTCTATGCCCGTTAACTCATTGTTTCCCCAAACACCTGTCCTACCTTCTTATTTTGACTCATGCCTTCCTATCCACTTGGAAGGCCCTTACCTTCCTCTCCAAATCTTCCTCATTTGCTTCACAATATGCTCCCCAACCTAGAGGATCAGTGTCTCTCCTGAGTTCTAACAGTGGAGACCACAGCTCTCAGCCAGTAATTAATCATGGGCTGCCTTGTGGTGTTTCTTCGTTGTTACCTTCAACTGTTATTTAGATCTTGAATTTTAATGTGACTGTTTCCACAGTGGTTTTTTTTTATTTCCTTAATTGGAATGTAAGACCTACAAGGGCAAGAGATATATTTTATAATTGTAACAAGTATGTACTGATTTCGCTCTCTCTTTCTCTCCTGTGAAACTTCATCCAATTGCTTTGATAATAAAAAAAAATCATATCTACTGAATACTGAGTGATAAGCATATGTGGAGGAGAGAATCTTTTAACCCAGAGAACTGAAGGAAAGAAAGAAAGGCCACAAATATGGTTCTGCAAAGGTCAGAAAGAGTTTCTATAGAGAATCTAATGATCCTTCCTGTACTAGGAAGCTCCCCTCCCCCCAAATGAAACGATAGAATGTCACAAAGATGCCCAAGAGCTCTTTGCTGCCACCTTGTCCCACTCCCCAAACACCCATGCTACAGCACACATGTTGATTTCTGCTCTTTTGGAAAGCTCTCCCAAAAACCTGACTAAAGCTTTCACTCTGGGTGTGGTCACTTCTGCTACTTAAAGTAAGCACTATGAATCTCATCACACACAGATGTCAAAACACAACAGAGAACTTAGTATACACAGTAAGACTGCCTCTAGGATGACCCTGTGTTTACATTGTCATTGAGTTCCCTGTCTTGAGTGTGGGCTGGAGCTGGTGACACTTTCATAGCAGATAGTGTATAGCAGAATTGATTGCTATGTCACGTGCAAAGTTGTTATACAAGAACTATTTCTGTCTTGTACACCACCCTCTCGATAGTCTTTAGATTGTCCTCTTGCAGGGATCTGGCTACTGAGTTTCAAAAAGTCCTTCAGAGTGTCTCCCATGATAAAAAAAAAAAAAAAAAAGATACTCCGAGAGAGTGTGACCTATTAGTGACCTTGAAGCAGGGTCCTCCCAAGTGAGACTCCTAGCCCAGTGAGATTGTTGTGGCTGATTCAGAACCAAAGAGCAAGCTCACCACTTAGATTTTGATAGGGATAAGAGACTGGTCCAAAGGTAGTGAGTTAATCTCAGCTACAGATTGAACTCCTGTTCTATACTTTCTTGCCTTCTCACTACTGCATTTGACTAGAGACAGAATAAGACAAAGTCTACCTGCCCCAGAACTTTCCTAATATGCTTTAAATTAGGTCTGCAAGCTCACTTTGGGGTCTCTCTCTCTTGGTAATGGGAGACCCCAAAATGCTGGACTTCTGCAGAATAAAACACTATTTGCATTTACATTCGATTTGAGTCTGGGGTAATATTCTTCAGCAAATCATGGACCCTTACAATTTCAAACCACATTAAACATAGACTGCTTTAAGCTACAAGGCTTGTAGATCCATTCGTTATGCAGCAATAGGTAGCAAATACAATATTTAATTATGGTAAGTCATTTGGAAAATGGGGGGAATGTCTGAGTGCTTCTGATTATGTTTATAACACTTTACTTCTGGGAGCTTGAAAACTAGATTGTTCATTTTATATAAAAGAATTGAGCTGACACAGAATGGCTCTGTCAGAATGTTCCTTATTTTTTGACCATCTTTTACCACAGAGAAACTGGCTAGTGGTTACCAATAGACCATGAGATCGGCAGACTGTACAGCTAGATATCTGGTACAAAGTAACATCATGGAGTGAGTCACTTAGCTTGCTCCACTTCTCCAGATGATTATGGGATGGCTGTTTGCAGCGGTGGTTTCATCTCCAAACTTCAGCCAATTCCAGTAATTACTCAGGAAGCTGCTAAACCACTATTTCACTATGTGAGATTATACCTTCTCTTCTCAGAACAAATCTCATTTGCTTAATGGAGGACCAAGAGCCAACCAACCATAGACCATAGGCCAAGTCTATACCGCAGCCCATTTCTACCCCATCTTACTCGAACATGGCCACAAGTGTTTGCTCAGATACAGCTGCAGCTGCTTTTGCCTTGAAGGACAGATTTGAATGGTTAAGAGAGAGTTGTTGAAATCCACAAATTCTAAATTTCCCCATCTGGTTCTTTACAGAAAAAGGTTGTTGATGTTACCCCTACTTCAAGGCAACAATTTCCAAACTGTGTTTGAAGAAACATTATTTCTCTAGGGTATTAGTAGCACGTAAGAAAACAGTTGGTTCTGATAGCAACTATTTAAGAACTGAGCTCACTAAACTAATTCATGAATCTCCAGGGTGAATTTTAGAGTTTTGACCTTGAAGCTCTTTTGGGCATAGGTTATCTCAAGGAACCAGTGTCCAGATCACTAAGAGATACAATTGAGCTATGAGAACATTTAACTTTCCAAGTGTTGACTTTGCAAAACAGTGAGTAGACACAAGCATCGCCATTTGTTGAACTTTCAAAGGATCCCTAACAATTTTTAAATACACAAAGAGATGGCTACACCATTTGACTAAGAGTCAAACAGAAAGTTGACACTTGGAGAAATAGATATAAATAGACATAAACATACTTGCTGGATAGAGACTCAGTTTCTGCAGAGCAAGGTAGACATGAAATAGGTTGGCAGTGCTCAAGTTACCACAGGGGAAGAGTGGAAGTGTCAGCTCTAGAGGAGGAAATGGAGTTTCTACATGGGATTAGAAACCGAAGTGTCAAGAGAAAGAGAACATTGTTTTAAAATTTATATTTTATTTTTGTGCCTATGTGTATGCCTGTGAGAGTTTATGTACAATATGTAAATGAAGTCAGGACCCTGTAGAGGCCAGAAAAGGGTGCCAAGGATCCCTTGGAACTGGAAATATGTATGGTTGTGAGCCACCATGTGGGTGCTGGAAAGCAAACCTGGGTTCTCTATAAGAGCAGTAAGTGTGGTTTCTTAACCACTAAGCCATATCTAGCCTCAGAAATGAGTTTTAAATGACCAAATGAACTGTTCTAACCACTGAGTGGCAGAAACACTAGAGGAGCTGGTCAAGTTTCCGTTGTGGGTGCAATATCCTATCAGGAAACCAAATCTATGGTAATCTAATAGACAAGGCTACTATTGGATATATTTTTAAAATAACAATTTCTTTTATATATACCTATGGGATGCTGAGAGTCCCTAATAAGTTAAGCACTTAGAACAGAACTGTAGTGTTTGTATTTCTGAGGTCTTTGTTCCAAATGATCCGAAGTCATGCAAAAGTTGTTTTTCTCTATTCTGCAAATGAACACATAGAGAGCAGAGCGGGGTGTTGGTTATCAAGGGGCTAGCCTGCTATTGTAGCCTTCTGTCTGCTGTTTACATCACAAGGCATCACACTCCCCCTCAGACCCACATGTGATCTCTTTTTAATTGGGAACAGAACTTTTCAATCTTTGAGCCTAAAACAAATTAAAAAGTAGTAGTAGGAGGAGGAGGCAGGGAAGGAAAAGAGAAAACTTTGTTTTTTTTCCTCTAATTTGAGAATCTGATTTCTCACTAGTTTTATCATCGGGATGAAGATTTTTGCTGTTGTTGTTTTGTGGGGTTTTTTGTTATGATCCTTTTCTTTTTCTTGATTTTTTTCCCTCAGAGTTCACTACTCAAGCCTAAATTTATCTGTTTTAAAAAATCCATCTGGCTTTTGTGTTATGGAAGCCCACACAAGCCTGTGCCAACCGTTCCAGAAGCGACTGAGCTATCAAATGGAGGGACAGCAAGCTAATTAGGGCCTGAGTTTCTCAATAAGGAACAAAGCAGGGTGGAGGTTTGGAGGATGCCAATGCTCAGGAAAGTTTCAGAGACCAAAACAGTTCTCAGAGGGGAGGAAAATGGAATAAATGACTTGGCCAATTTTTCAAATCCTTCCCCCCAAAATAAACATATCTCTTCCCATATGCATCAACAGACAAATGTAAATACTACTCAAATAATCTCAATCTAAGATTAACACAAAAGTAAAATATAAATAATTTTGAAGATAAAGATCAAGTGTAAAGTGTGTGGATATACAAATGAAACAAAAGTAGAAATCAAATCACATTACGTTGCACTCACTGTGAGCGACTACTCACTGGGAAACCTGTATGTCTCTGCCTCAAGCACACTTCGATTTGTATATTGGTCTGAACAAAGCTTCACCTTCCTCTTATCAATAGTCAAATCATGATTAATAAAGTGGACCTTTTCTGGGGGAAAAACAAATGTGGTCCACAAGTTGTATGGTATAAATGAAATGTCTCAGTTGACTGTGCAGTAGCTTATAGAAATTCTGATGTAGAAAGAAAATGGAAACTGTCAGATGGGGAAATTAATCTGTTTCTAATTGACTGAAAAAAAGTGTGCATTTAAAGTGTAGATAACATATTTCCACCATATTGGCTTGACTTCCGTAGACACCTACCAACCAAGCAGTGTCAGGTTCGAATCTGGAAGTTCTTCTCTGTTCTGTCTCAGATGTGTGTAGGGGGATGTTTCTGCCTACTGAACCTCCTTTGGCTCCTGAGAACAAGAAAGCCACTAACCACAACCAGCCCAGCAGCCTGTAGGAAATGAATTAAAATCCATTTGTGAAGTGTTCCTTTGAGTCTTGTACGGAAATGAGATGTTCTAATTGTGTGTTGTGGCAGATGAGCTCAGAGTGTGGCTGTGTAGGAAACTAAAGGGCAAGAAACAGCCCCTTCCTTTAAGATCTGTCACTTTCAACAAACAGATTCTCTTGGGTAGAAAAAAAAAGTGTTGCAAATCACCAAAAAGGAAAGAAAGTAGAGAGGCGGGTGGGGAGTTTTCAGGGGAACACAAACCAGATGAGCTTACAAAGCCCAGCCATTGTCCTGTTAAAATGTAACCCACAAAATGTGGTCACAGGATCATCTTCACGGCCATCTGCTCTGCCATCATTCTTGAAAACAGATTTCAGAATTGAATCGGGTCCTCAGTGGGTTGAAGAATGTGCAAGATCCTCTAGGTTCAATCAAAAAGTTTGCCAATTAACCCAAACCCTCGTTCTGTCACCAGAAGCAATCTGCTTCCTCTTCTGCAAAGGACAGTGAAGCGGGACTCTAGATTGTAGTATCTCACATTGTTCAGAGGACCCGTTGAGAGTTTAAAGATAGCCTGATCCAATCCCTCCCCTTCCACCTCTACCTCTTTTTCCTTCTGACCATCAATGCTGCTTTCCCTTTGATGATTATAATCTTTCACAACTGGATTCCTCTATTCCAGGTTCTTCGATTCCGTGATCCATGGCAGAATGATCTTTGATCAATAGAAATCAGCCTGCGTTCCAGCAATTTGACATTGTGCTATGAAAACCTATCCCAGTCCTCTAACACTACCACTTTATATGCTAACTCACTCCTGCAGTTTAACAAACTGCCCTAAAACTCAGGCGCACGAAACTCAGGTTCGATTATCCATTTCTCCTGTGGCTGTGGTATTCTGTTCATACTGGGTAGATGTGGCTGGCTTGACGAATGCATGTGGGTTCCGGTTCACATATCTTGGTGTCTGATGGTCAGGCCAGACTCTGACAAGCCAGCCTGAGGCTTTCGTTCCTTGGTTCCTTGGTCTCCTGTTTAACTATTCAGGCATGTAGGAACAGGCAGTGTTAGCTGCCTTAGTAGGCACAATGTTTAGGTTCCACAGTGGATTCAAAAGCCTACATGATTACATTCATTTTAAAATCAGAAGAAAAACTTCAATATGACAATAATGAGTCTATAATAGATCAACTAGTATATTTGTTTATTATACCAATGATTATAAAACACCAGTTCAGTATCTTTTGACGAAGGAGGTAGCCTTGAATGTAAAAATACATCCAGCCACAAAGCTTTTAGTGTATCCTTGCAGAGCAGTAATTAATCACAGGAAGAGCCCAGAGAACTGATTCTGAAGTTGTTTTGTTTATTTATTTATTTATTTATTTATTTATTTATTTATTTATCTGTTTGTTTATTTATTTATTATTTATTTTTTTTCTTAAGTAAGCCATGGAGCTTTGTGAAACTCACTGTTCCGCCTAGAGGAGCAGAGGGTTAACTCTCTGGAAAGGCCCCCAAGGTCTGGGAGATGTTTTTGTTTAAGCTCTGTACTTGTTAGTTGGCTTTGCCTCGTCTTTCTGTCTGAGGACTGTCCCTTTGTCCATAAGACATGCAATCTTAAAGAATGTCCCATTTTTGGCTGATTATTGCCACAATGGATTACTACACAAAGTAACTACATTGGCACTTGGCAATCTCCTTCTGTAAGGGACAGAGGATTTCTCTCCTGTGACGGTTTGGACTGCTTTCCAGTTAAACTGATGCATTTGTTAGCCACACAGAAGTCTCCTTCACAGTTTCTTTACAAACAGGTCCAATTTACACAATCAACTTTATAACCTCAAGGGATTCAAAGGTGACACAGACTAAAAGTCACTCAAGAAGATGCAGAACTATCTTCCACTTATGACAAGAATTAATTTCTACTAGAAATAACTGTTCCTTTGCCTGGCTTGCTGCTGCTGCTGTCCACATAAAAAATATTACCAGCAGCCTCACATGTATACACATTTCCTTGGTTTTCAAAGAGATCATGATGTTATGTTACATTGCTGCACACTAGCTGTGTCTTGCAAAACTCAGAATTAACTTTGTGATTTTTAAATTATTTTGGCATCATTCTCTGAGTTTTACTAGGTAGATCATTTCCTATTTCTGTGTAACTCTTAATGACTCTGAAAACTTGAGTGATCTTTTCTCAGGGGATTTGATGTATTCTTTAGGCTTCCATGGGCATTGCACACATGTGGTACACGTACATCTATGCAGGCAAAACTCACATATGCATAAAATAACAAGAGACTCTTAAAAATAATATATTGAAATCCATCTAAATTCAATGTCTCCCTAGATTTGTGAAAAATTAATTATCAACCCAACAAGTGGCATTATTCCAGTAAAGAGTACATCAGAACTCTATGTGCGAGAACCATTTTGTTAATATCGTTAGTTTAGTGAAAATAAACTTCTTCAAGTGTACTTCAGTTTCTGAATGGGCTAGTTCAGCAGTTCTCAATCTTCCTCATGCTGTGACCCTTTAATGGGGTTCCACATGTTGTGGTGACCTTTGACCATAAAATTATTTTGGTAGATACTGTATAACTGCAATTTTACCACTGTTATGAATTGTAATGTAAATATTTTTTGGAAATAGAAGTTTGGCAAAGGGGTTGCAACCCACAGGTTGAGAAGAACTATTGACCTAGAGAGATGTTCAATGGTTAACATCACATTCTGCCTTTATACAGAGCCCAAGTTTGGTTCTCAGCACCCACAACCATCAGTAACTACAGCTGTAGGGGACCCCATGATTTCCTCTGACCCGTACAAGAGCACATACACACATGAAAGAAAATTTTCAAAACTTTCTAAACCATGGAAGGCAAAACACCAACACATATTACAAGATTTCACTGATAAAACCTTAATGTGGAGTTGTGAAGGAAGCTAGAATCTAGAAAGCATCTTGCAAAGAGAATAACAAGTAGACACTTGGTCAACACTTGATACAAGAATGCTGACTTCGGTGACAAATAGCACCAAGGCCTTGGTGCAAACACATCATGAAGCTATGTCAATGTGATGCTGAGCTCATCAGCTCCATCATCAGGGTACCAGCTGATTTGAGCACCTCCAGGGAACTCCATGAATTAAAGGGCAAGAACTCTGCCCCTGGCCGTGACCAAAGCAGCCCAAAATACAAACAACAACTATCCAAGAAGCACATTAACTTTTAAAGGGTGAGTCAGAAGACACAGGCACATGGCATACGGACAGTCAAGTATTGTTCAGTTGTGCTATCACCCCCATGTTGTCATCATTGTGAGATGTAATTTCTCACACATCACTTGACTCTTACTATGAAACCCATTAGAGACACCCTTGGAAAAGCAGAGATCTTACTAAGGAGAAAAGACACACAGATATAGCCTGGTGGCATCAGAATTCTTCCAATTCCCAGGAAAGACTTGGGTTAAAATAAAATGAGTTTGGAAAAAAAGCTCCTGTGTAAATTGTGGAGTGAGCATAAATTAACTCTGTAATCCCACTTGCCTATAATATATTCACTCCATACACATTCTATAGCAATGATAAATCCAGACTGACTCTAATTACTATGGTATCTATCTATGCTCTCAAAAGCATGCATGCATAAATCCTAAAAACCCAACAAATTATAAAACAAAAACAGCTGAAGGCACACGTGATGTGGGGGAATACCCTGAACTTGCTGGTGGTCCTATCATTAGCTTGTTAAAAGCTACCAGCTGATCCTGTAATTTTCCCTCTCCTGTGCTTTAAGCTTCCTCTTCTTCCCAATGATGCTACGAAACAAGTTCATATATCACATACAGTACATTTCTCCATGTTTTCCAGATGGCATTTGATATAATGGAAACAAAAGAAAGACATAAGAAAGAAAAATGGATACTTTGCTATTTTCAGTGTTGAAATAGCTTTTCCTTTGGTAAAGAAACTTCAAGAAATGTCCTTCATTTTGCAAGATGCTTTTTCAAGTCACAGGTTCCGGGCACTCTGTCCTCAGTCAAGCTATGCAAACTAAAAATTCTTTATCTGGGGTGTAAACTATTCTGAGCTCATGCTACGTAGAAATCAGCAATGGTTTAGGTGCGTGGTTTAGACATAATTTGACTTATCTCAGTAAATGTCCCACCATGACCATCAAATTAAAAAAAAAATTTCTACAGTGACTGTTCAATTTATCTAAAGTCAGCACTTATAGACTCCAAGATCACTAAGGTATAAACTTTCCTAGTTCATATATCAAAAAAATATCTGAATAGATCAGTTGACAAATGAAAATATTATGTTAGACTATGACCTTCACTAATCAAACTGCAAGCAGATGTCCAGAGATACTATTTTTCTTTAAAAAAAAAACAGCAACAGAAATATATTTTATTAACCATTTGTGAAGCAAATAGACACACAAAGTATGATAGTGCTCAATCAAGCAAGCAAGATTGTGTTTTCAGCCAGGGGAGAGAACAAGCTAGTGGTTGGTGTCATAGTCCTTTAGATCAGTCTGCAATGAACCCAAGAACCATTTACTGCACGGTACCTCTTAAAGATTATGATACCTCTCTCCAAACTGCCTCCCTGAGGACCAAGCTTTCGATCACAATGAAGCTTTGAAGGACATGCAAATCACACCCACATCAGAAAATCAACAGCCAAGGAACTCTCATGAAGGAAGTAATGAGTGAGAGTCTTCCCCAAATAATTTTAGTGAAGCCTTCTGCAGGGGCTGCACCTATTTCTCATGTTACTCAGCATTTACTGTAGGCTCAGCTTTTCCTACAGAATCTCACAACAGTGTCGCCCCATTGATCTGAGGTAGAAATGAGCTATATGTTTTGCATAAACTTCTCTAAGCTGTGAAGTTATAGTTTCACCATCTGAAAAGAAAAAAAGAAAAAAAATGGGTTAACTTCTGCCTGATAGGGCTGGAGACTAACTGGGTAACGATCATGAAAAGGTCAGGAAGTGACTGGCATGTAATTGATATGTAAGAATGAAGAGCTGATCAAAAATCCTTTCTTCTTTACATTTTTTTTTTCAGGCTCTGCTAAGAAGTGTTGTTCACAATCTTGGGTCCCCTTACTATGAGATGGCATGGAGATGTAAGATCCCTCAACATCATGCTACTGCTTCTCTGGTCCACACATTTGCTTCCATCCAAGACCCTCATACAGGAACTGTAGAAGCTATTAGCCTGAAAGCAGAGCCACCATCCCTTTCCTTTCTTTTATATGAGTAACCTCCAACATTCAGAAGTCTGGGAAGCATTGCCTACTGACAGAAGCTTTATCTACAATTTTCTATAAAGGAGCAAGTATTTATTGATTATCCAAGACCCGGTGATAAATCCTAGCCATTGCAACACCTTATTTTACAAAATGTCAAACACCTTTGTTTTAGTCTGTGCTATGAGAGTACAGTCAGCTCATGGATCATGACAGAGCTAGGTTAAGATCAACTTATGTACGACCCAGAGGCTGTTTTCTTCTCATATATGTTGTGATGGTAGTGGCACAGTGTCATCCACCAGAGGTAAATAGGCAAGCATAGAAACAACCCCGAGAGTAAAGGACCTAACGTGATACAAGCAGGTGCTGCCTATCACAAGCACTGGGGAAGCAGCCTGTATAATATACTGTGTTATAGACCTGGAAAGAACATTCAGAAAGGATTTGGATATCTTATCAGAAACCATTTAGTGAGAAATGAATTCTAAACTTCACTATACCCCACCCCATCCCCTGCACAGAATACAAAGGTACAGGGCATAAATATTAGCACATAAGAATGGAGAATGTTGGCAGAATTAAATCCAGATAGGTTTGGAAGATGGACATATATTGCAGCCTGGATGACTCTTGATGGAGTCAAATCAGTTCCCTTATTACTATGTTCTTGGAAGGGAAAGACAGAACGTGTTTGAAAGCACTTTGGGAAAGAAAAATATACTAATTCATTGTTTATCGAAGACAGCCCTGTACTGGGGGGGGGGTCAGAAGACCTAAATGGTTGTATCAGTTTCACCTTCTCTTGGCTGCATGCCCTTGGGGAGTGCAGTTATATTTCACAGTCCTTCATACAGAGAAAACTGACAAATTTGAATCAATTTGTCCCGTAAGCCCAGTTCCTCATGCCATTCACTGACACTCCTCTGCTTTCCAAGATGCATGCAGCTATTAGATCCTCGTGCTCCTGGACTCCTGGCTGATTGAGAGCCACAGCTCAGGTTTGTTCCCTCAGCACTGTTCCCAGGAAGTTCTAAATTTGCACATTGCACAGAATCATAAGGAGTGAACACACACACACACACACACACACACACACACACACGAGAAAGACAGATGGCAACAAACTTGCTAACCTTTAAAAAGATTCCAGTCTGGCTACCCCAGCAGTCTAGTTGCAGGGATCTGTGCCCAGTGGAGCAGAGACAGGTGAAAATGTCCCGGGCTGCCAGCTCAGATGTTGAAGATTCAGCAAGCTTTGCACCCCCTGCCTGGGAAAGAGCAACAGTGCTCTTGCTTAGCAACTGCCCCAGCTCCCTGGGGTCTGTGTGGGACAAGAGCCTGGGAAAATCCCTGTTTTCTCTTGTTTCAGCTCCACTGGGGGCAAAGCAGCTTTGCTGACCATTTTAGAAGGAAAGGAATCTCAAAAATTTAGAATAAACATATTTTCTTCTGTTTAGCAGAGCCCCATATGTTGGTCAAGACCTTTCTGTCTCTCAATTAATTCAACTCATGTCCATAGGTGTTTCTAGTTAGGACAGCAACAGACTTTTCTAAATAATACAAACTGTTCCCCCTAGTTATACAGGGAGTTAAAAAAAATCCAGTCTTTCCTTGACACAGACACACAGAGAAATGGCAGGTGAAGGCACAGACATATAGTCATGAAGGGGAAGCAGCTACAGGAATGGGGAAGACACAGGTGTAGGGGAAGACACAATAGGTAAAGGTGAGTGATTCTGATCAAAGCTAAGGGCTGTCTTGGCTACTGAGAGTCAGAGTCAAGGAAGGCTCCTTTCCTAAAGGGTTCAGAAGGGCAGACCTGCAGAGACTGCAAACACCTTAATCTCAGACTTCCAGGTACCAGAACTGCAAAGCAATGGCTGGTCATTTTTCAGCCGTCCTGTTTTTGGTTACTTCCTTATGTCAGGCCTAAGAAGTTATTATAATTACTTTTCCTATTTACCAGCTAATAGATGTGTGACTTCCAATCTTCTGGGACTCAATAGCTTCACTGGTAAGATGAAAATAGTGAGAGCTTCTGCCTTAGAGAGTTATCATGGAAAATAAGATGTTACAGTCACTTATTTAATAAATGCCCTTTAAAATAGTGATAGAATTGTAGCAGCTTATATAGGTGTTTGTGGTGAGATGGTGGTAATGGGTGTATAATATATCCTCTCAAAACCCCATATAGTTAGAGAGGCTCACAAGCCTCCATCCCTAACCAGGAGTTATTGTCAGCTGATGTCTCTGGAAGAGGAAATAGTGAGGGGCTTTCCTTGGTAGTGGTGTTTTGTTTCATTTTGTTTTTGTTGGGTGTGGCCCTAGGTATGTTAATCAAACCAATACAAATTGAACTCAGTGGATTATTGTGGGGTCAGGGGGAAAAGAAGAAAGAAAAGAAACAGAAAAAGGATACAAAACTGAGAAGGGATAGACCTGGGAGGGAATGGGGGGTGGGGTGGAAGGTAAATAGGGTCAAAATAGAATATATGGAGTTCTTGAAGAATTAATTAAAGTATCATTGTCATTAAATGAAAAATTTAAAAAAATGGTAGTGATAAATCTTTCCCTTTTTAACCAAGAAGGCAACGGAAGCTGGTGGTTATTGTTTCAAAACAAAAACAGGGTCTGATTTTAAAATAGTCATAGTGGGTATGCAAGTGTGAAGGTATTTAAAAAGCTCAAGGTACCAAGAAAAATAAATCTAAAAGGTCTACACCCAAACTTATGATTTCAGAAGAGGCAGGTATGCCAGAGAAGCATGTTCCTATAGTGATGACCCACATATGATCACTCTTCAACCCACAGAAGGCCAAGCCTGCATCTTTCTGATGGGTACTTACAGAGTGCAGAAGCTGAGCGGAGGATGCTTTTGTTCGTTGTATACATCCCACACAGTAGCTGCTCACCCTGTGCAGCCTCTGTCCCTGGCATACTCGTGAAATGCACAGGCCCAGCAGGTTTGGATATGGGTGTCAGCAAGAACCAGAAATAGTGTCCTGTAAGCATTATTGCACCTTTCACGGGCATTTAAAACATTGCTTTTAAATATGCCAAGTTTTTTCCCAACAGTGTCAATAAACGGAAACCCTAGCTATATTTACATTCATGGCCAAGTTTGTATGGCTGCCTTGCAAAGAAGAAAAGAGTTTAACAACAACCAAAAAACAAACAAACAAAACAGTACTGGGATGTGGTAAGAAATATGTCCTTTCAGGGTTGTGCATCAGGGAGCGTGGCTAACCAGCTAAACATCTATCTTTCTGAAACTCGACTCATTTTAGTGGGAGAGGATCACAGGGTAAAGCATAGTGTCATCCCATTCAGAGTTCATGGCTGGCATTCAATACGAGGTCAAAGGCTAATGACCCTTTACAATAGTTATCGTTATACTTTTTGTAATATTGTAAGCAATAACTGTTAAGCTACATCTCCATTCCTGGGTGTGTGTGTGTGTGTGTGTATGCATGTGTGTATATGTTCAGGTCTCTCCAAATAGCCCAGACTTATCTGTGGCTACCAATTCTTCTGTCTTGAATGTCAATATCCTAAGCCTACACTGGGCTATAGTAGACTTTGAGTAGTCACCAGACTTTAGATGTACTCCAATGGACTTTGACTAAAGTCACCAAATAAAAAATTTTAAGAGCATTCAAGCTCGACACAGAAATTATGACCAAACCATTATTCCCTATTTATTGAGAATTTATTCTATGCCTGGATATAAACAGTAAATGATACGATTCATAGCTTTTATATTTTAATGAGAAAATAAGCATATCCTAAGTACATATGTTATATCATTGTGATAAACATTTCTACATCTTGTGTAATTCTCTCAAAATGTCATGAAGCATTACTATGCCCACTTTATTCATTAAAATATAAGGAAATAAGGTACAGGAAAAGTCATCAACTTGGATAAGCCACCTTTATATTATATAATAAGCTATGTGATGTAATTAACTTATAAGAAAAACAGTTTTTTATCTTGTAGTTATACAGCCTCCTGTCCAAGATTGGGTGGTCATGCATTCCCTGCTTTGGGCATTTGGTGTAAGATGAGGTTTGGTCTGTTGTTCTGCATTGTAATGTTAAATATTGGCCTTCAAGATCTGGTTGCCCCTAGGGATGTGGAAATCCTCGTATATATCAAGAGATGCTATGTAACTTTGCTGCTTAATTTAAAGCTTTGGGTTGAATCAAGATGTCTATAACCTATGGCTGGGCAGAAAAGAGGTAGTTGGGCTTTGGTTTCCAGGGTTGGGGTCTGAGGCAGAACCACAAGGGAGAAATAAGGCATAAATATAAAGGTTTTGTGTCTTTTATCTGGGAACTAACTGATTCAAAGTGGAGTTAGAAACCCCTCCATTAATATTTATGATTTGCCAAAATAGGTGTGGGTGCAGACAGGATTGGCAGGAGAGTGACCCCAGTCATTTCCTTGCTGGCCAGGAAATGGAAAGAGATACCAAGAGATTGGGACTGTACAATCCCTGTCAAAGATACACTGCTGATAACCTAAGTAAGAGCTGTCTACTAGACTCCATCTCCTGAAGGTTCCAGCACTTCCCAATAGCACCACCCCAGCGGTCAAGCATGGACAAACCACAACACAGTCTGAGATACACTGGCTAGTGGACTCTGGTTCCACTTCTTGGTCTTCAAGCTTGAAAACCCTTCATCTTCCAGAACTGTTCAGCCTGCTTAGCAACCAATGCTATGTTTTTAAGAGAGAGATTATCAACTGAGACTCAAATGTCAAAATGCATTTGAAAGAAGAGAACAGACTGGATTTGGGGGAAGGAGAAGGCAGCAGATCTGTCAACTGTCTTCCACGTCAGCAGCAGGAAGAAAACTGAAGTATTCCTTTGAAATATCTGAGATCTTAACATCAACCACGGAATGAGTCAGAGGGGTGTCTATGTGACAACATCTTTGTCTCCGTACATGGTAACTGTCTAATCCAAAAGAGTATGCCTCAAAGGCTTTCCATAAAAGACAAAATCCATATCAAAAGTTATGACAAAGGCTGGGCACAACTTATGCAGAGAGTCACATGTGATGTGCTTATTGAGACAGCTTTGAGGGCCACAGTTGAGGTACTTTATTCATGAAAGCATTTACTTAATCATTTATTCCTTCAACTAGTCAAATGCTGTTGGCTTAAGTACTTTAGGTATTTCTAATGTTATATTTGCCATTATTCCTTTAGGACTGACTCAAAATCTGTTTTCTTCAAAGCCCTGTTATCATATGCATCAACATATGTTGTCAGCAATCCTCAACATGACTCTGTTCTGTCAAAAAGGGGGACCAGGCTCACAAAGGTGACTCCTTGTAAAGGGTAATGATAGAGGAAGACTAAGTGTCCTCTCTTATTCTGATCAATTCTCCTTAAGATTCACTTAAGTGTCCTAGTTGGGCCTGGGGAGATCACTCTGAAATAGTACTTACTCTGCAAGCATGAGGACCTCAGTTGGAATCCCTAGGATTCACATAAAAATCCAAGCATGAGCCAGGTGGTGGTGGCGCATTCCTTTAATCCCAGCAGTTGGTAGGCAGAGGCAGAGGCAGAAGCAGGCAGATTTCTGAGTTAGAGAGTTCGAGGCTAGCCTGGTCTACAGAGTGAGTTCCAGGACAGCCAGGGCTATGCAGAGAAACCCTGTCTCAAAAAAAAAAAAAAAAAAAAAAACCAAAACAAAACAAAACAAAACAAAACAAAAACAACAACAACAACAAAATCCAAGTATGGCTGTCAGTGGTTTTAATCCCACCTTTGTGGAACTAAGGCAGACAGGTCCACAGCTCATGGGCCAGCCAGGACAGCCTAATAAAGTTAGCAAGTTCAATGAGAGACCCTGTTTCAAGGCAATAATGTAAAGAATGACAGTAGAATACATAAGACACTCTGCTCTGGCTTCTGCATACATACACCTGTACATTCAAGTGCAAGGAACACACACACACACACACACACACCAAACAAACACAAACAAATAAACAAATACATTCCCTAGAATGATATCATTCAAGTTATAAAAACTCGCTAGTTGGTCAACATAATAAGGCAGTTTTCTATACTTCAGAAAGGAATTAGAAGGTATCAAGACAGATTTCTTGAGTGTTGTTACTTCTTATTTATTGTTGATTTAATCACAAAGGTTGCAGGAAATTGTCACTTCTCGATAACTGGGTCTAGCAGCTGAGCGATGTGTGACAGACACAGTCCTGAAGAGCACAGGCTCTAAAGAGAAGAGGGGCAGCTGCTGCACAAAGTCTTCTGCTTATCCCTCAGTCTCACATAATCATTAATTGAGTCCTACACAGCACAAGGCAGGAACTGCTCCTATTTTTAGAAGAGCTTATTAAAGTATCGTTTGTGTAATCTTCCCTTCAATACAGAAATGAAGGCCACCATGCACTTCTTAGATCTGACAAAACAAAGGTATGCTATAATCTCATCCATCCTAGAGAAATGGTGTCTATGATTTCATTTATTTCCTCAACAATTTTTTGTGAGTCCTTCAGATATAGTAGGGACTCTTTACACATGACTGGAATGGGGGATACATACCATGCTCTTGAAATGTAAAGGCTACCAGTGGACAAAGGATGGTCCATATAAACAAAGTCCACAAAATACATGAGGGTGAAGACAGTGCTAGTACTACAGAGAAGAATAGAGAGATGGAGGGAAGGGAGCATGAAGGAAAGAAGGGAAGGAGGGAGTGGAGGAGGGTTAGTGGGTATGGTGGTTTGAATGAAATGTCTCCCGCTAGTCTCAGGCATTTGAAAACTTGGTCCCCAGTTGGTTGATGTTTATGAAGAATTAGGAGACAAGACCTTGTTGGAAGAGGTGTATCCCTAGGGGTAGGCTTAAGGCTTAAAGAGCCTCCAACCATAGCCACTGTGATCTCTCGGCCTCTTATGAGGTGAGCTCTCAGCTGTTCCTGCTGCCCAGCCTTTATTCTGACATCATGGATTCTAAGCCTTCTGAAACAGTAAAGTCCAATTAGATGCTTTCTTTTATATGTTTTCTTGGTCATGGTGGTTTGTGACAGTGGAAAAAAAATGTAACTAAAATAGTGGTTTGTTTCCAGGGTTGATGGAGATATGGCATTCTTGGAAAGCTTTATGGGAGATATATTTACTCTAGTATCCAATGGCACTGGGGTTGCAGACAGGAAGATACTGTGCAGAGTGGAGGAATGGGGGGGGTGGGGAGATACGAAGCAAAAGTCTTCGGAAAGGAGCATGCCTGACAGGGTTCAAGGCCAGAAAGGTCACTGTGGCTGGAATGGAGGGAAGAAGTCATATCATGGGATTGTCTTGGCCCGTGAGCAGGCAAAGACAATTGAAACCATAGACCATCAACATCAGAATTCCAGATAATTAGTAATAAATAGAATAATGTCCCCCCAAAGATATCTCTATCCTAACCCCATGTAATCCATAAAATACCTCATATGACAAAAGAAACATTTTGAGTTTAGTAACTAAAGGACCTGTGTGTCTTATCTGAGAACCAGAGCATAGCCAACCTTCAGTCCTTGGGATGCCTGTAGCCAAGGATAGCTACATGTGTATGACAATGTAATATCATAAACAAATTTAAAGCATTATGACAATTTTTTTAAACTCAATTTTAGTTGTAGACATGAACTTTATAGCTGGCAATGTTGTGTCACACCGTCAAAAGGTTGGATATGTCTGGAAACTATTATCTTCAACCTTCCACCCACACACAGTGTTATGACAGGCATCCTGAAAAGAGGGAAGAGAGGCAGAAGGGTTGGAGAAGGAGACACATTGGCCCAAGCAGAGGTCAGCATAACTTAGTCACAGCCCTTGAAAATAGAAGAAACTATCACAAGCCAAGAAGTTCAAGATGACCTAGAAGCCGGAAAGTAGTAACAGATCCTCTCCAAGAGCTTCTAGATAAAAGACAATTTTGCCAGAATTTTGACTTTAACCCTTTAAGATCCATGTGGAATTTCTGAACTTCAGAAGTATAAGATATGTGGCATGTGTGTGTCTTTGTGTGTGTCTGTGTGTGGGGGTGTATGTGTGTGTTGTATGTATGTCTTATGTGTATGGTGTGCATGCATGTGTGTTTGTACGTATTCTCATGTACATAGGTACATATGTTTATACAGAATCACAAACAGCCTAGTGAGAGAATGACACCTGATTTTTCCTTGATCATTCTCTACCTTATCCACTGAGGCAGAGTCTAACATTTGAACTCACACCTTGCCAATCTGACAAGTCTAGCTAACCAACTTACACAAGGGATCCTGTCTCTGCCTTTTGAGCACTGCGGTTACAGGGGAGACTCAATGCCCAGATGTCACTCACAATCAGTGTTGGGGAGCCGCAGCTCTGGCCTTCTCACTTGTGCAGCAAATGCTTGTCCATTAAGATAGCTCCCCAGTCCCTGTGTCAATTTTGGACAGTAAATTTGCAGAAATTCTCTCATAGGAGCTAAATTGAGCAATAAAAGCCATGATTTTGTTTCTGATCCAAAGATTGAAAAATTTTTTATGATAAAACGAGTGGATTATTTGAAATTTCAATTCAACTAGGTATCTCTCTATGCTCTCTGCTGCCACTCTCATGAAAGCAGCTTGACTCACTCCTAGCTCTGCTGGAATAAAAGCTCAGCTTAGCTTCTTTTACTACCACAGAAGATCAGATCAAGGAAAGAAGTAAGAATAGCTGTCTGGGCTGTTGCACCCATCCACAGGAAAGTGAGGCTGTTCTAGTTACGTGTGGTGGTTATGAAGTGCTCCAGTACCATATATATGTCATCTGTTGGGTTCTGTAGATGGTTGCACTGGTGGACACTTCACTATGGCCTTGAAGCCTTGTAACTAAACCATGCGACTCTAGTTTCTGATGTCCTCCTTAACTTGCTATTCTCATCGCTATGACAAAACTTCCTCAAAGAAGGAAGGGTTTACTTTGCTTATGATTGGAGAGCATAGCCCATCATAGAAGGGAAGTCATGGAAGCAAGAGCATAAGGTGGCTGGTGTCTATAGCCAAGATGCAGAAGAGAGACGAAAGCTGCTGCCCTACCTGGTTTCTCTTCTTTATTCAACCTGGGACTCCAAGTCTATGAAATGGTGTCATCTCCAATCAGGGTGTGTCTTCCATATTTATTTAGTCCTATCTGGAAACACCCTCATTACCATACCCAAGGTCTTTCTCCTAGCTGATTCTAAATCTCATCATGTTGATAATCAAGATTAATCACCTATCCCCAAAGAAGAGAACTTTAGTCACCCCCCCCAAAGAAGAGAACTTTAGTCACCCCCCACCCCTAAAGAAGAGAACTTCTGGACCCAGCAACCAGAAAAAGTCTATGGCTCTGTCATGTGTACAAAGAGTGAGCCACTGTTTCCATCTTTCTTTCCATCCCAAATTGGTGTCTCACTTAATAATGAGAGCCTGGCATTCTGGCTAATCTCTGGGTGCTAGTAATCTATCCAAGAGGCATGGAGTTTTAAAATTCCCTAAGACCCATTTTCATACTTAGAAAGAATTTCTTTGTTATAACTGCTTTTCAAACAACCATTGCTCTGCTATAGCTGAAGAGCTTGAGTGATCAATGACCTTGGTTATGTACTCTCTTGTCTTGCATTTATTATGGTCTATGGAATAAGGGTTTATTTAACTCACCTTGCAGTTGACACATATCTCCATCAGTTTTCTAGAGAGAGCCTGGTTAACTCAAATAACTCCTCTGTAAATAAATGTCACCAATGTAATTTCTACTTTAATATTTTCTCTTAGATTTTTCTTGATAATCGTCTGGAACTCGACACATGCAGAGCTGTGCCTCAAGTGTAGCCTGGGATACACTCGAGGAAGATGGGCCATCATCAGGCAGGCTCTTCTTCAGTCACACTAGGAGCTCTCCCTTCAGTCTAGTAGGCAACTGTGGGGCTTGCGTCATGTGCCAGATTCTTGGATACATTTGAAAGGATCTGAAGAATCCTTTCCCGTTAGCAGATTATGTTCTGACTGGGAAAGCAAGGTTATCCATAGACTTCAATCACTGGACATGTGTCCAGCCAACCATTCTTTGTAATAGGAAAACAAATGGGAGAGGAGTCAGTGTTCTGTAAGGAACATCAGAGTTTGGGAATGAGGATCAGGTGACTTGCTTTTTATGCCACACTGTGTTCCATAGAGTTCTTCCAAGCAGTCCATCTGGGAATCTCCAGGAATATTAGTTGCTGAGGTAGTTATATCATTTGTAATGCTATCCATGAGAGGACAGGTCCAAAATACACTATGGTCTCTGCGTGTCTCTCCTGAAGGGTTCCTGATAGTGTCAAGACACAAACATCTCCATGGATCACACAAAAAGCTCAAGAAAATATAATGAGTTCTGGCTTTTTGATACAACTCTGGTGCTAAAAGTTTCATTCCCAATGGTTTCTTAAAATCCTGAATGAAGATCAAATGGTCACAGAACTTAACTGTATCTCAGTAAAGGGTACTCTCCACCCAGAGATTGTGCAATCCACCTTTCTCATTACATGGCTCGGACTCCTGAGGGTGCAAGAGTGGGTGCAATGTTTGAGGTAACTCACATGGACTGGAGAGATGGCTCAGCAGTTAAGAGCACCAGCTGCTCTTCCAGAAGTCCGAAGTTTAAGTCCCAGCAACCACATGGTGGCTCAAAACCATCTAAAATGTGATCTAATGCCCTCTTCTGGCACTCAGGTATACATGCAGATAGAGTATTATATATATTAAGGTAACCCACATTAATTCAGTGGAGAGTTTTGTGTTCAGACCTCACAATCAGGCTCTCTGTCTCTTCGTCTCTCTCCATCTCTCACTCACTCCATCATCCCACCATTTATGTGAATGTGAGTCAGATAAAGACAAGAATTCTTACCCACCTACAAAAAAACTATACCTGAGGAGTCACATTCATGTGACACCCCTCTGATTGGGCTCCTGCTTTAGCTATCCAGCAAGCTATAAAGTCATGTTTTAGGCCAGTGCCTGCTCTTTCATTACTTCACTTCCTGATGCTCTCAAAATGTCACCCTGTGTTCAGTACAATGAGGTATACATTAAGAAGATATATATATTATATATATAAAATCACATAATATATTCTACAATATAGCATATTATACATCTTATATATAATATCTATCCTATATGTTGTACAAAATATATTATGTACATATACCATATATTGTATATTTATATATAATGTTAACATATAATACATACATATACATGCATATACGTATACCTCCATGAATGGGGTGCTGGGAATTCAAAGATGTTGTTCCTCTTTGTGGGAGGCACAGCAAAGTTTACAGTTGTTATCATAGGAGAGGTGGAAACCCCTCTAAAACCTCATTCAGTGCTAGGTGTCCCAGAGGGGGAAAGTAAGCTTAAGGAATGTATGTGTATGTGGGTGGACTTCTTTGGCCTCTTATGTTTTACTTCTTTTTTGGGTGGGGGGGGTCTTATGGGCTGATGTCTTAGTAACTTTTCCCATAGCTATGGTAAAATATTCTGACAAAGGCAATTTAAGAGAGAAGTAGTTCGTTCTAGCTCACAGTTAAAGGGTACAAGTCATCAGGGTAGGAGTCCTGGCAGCAGATGTTTAAGGCAGCTGGTCACATGGCACCCATAAGGAAGTGGCAAAAAATGAATGTTGGTGCTCAGCTCACTTCATTTTATACAGTCTGGGATCTGAGACTAAAGAATGGCACTACCCACAGTGGACAGGCCTTCCCACCTCAATTAATCCAAGCAAGATAGTTTACCACACACATGCCCAGAAGCCTGTCTCTCAGGTGATGCTAGTCCTCATCAAGTTGACCTTTGAGATTATCCATCACAGCTTAGAAAGCATCCATTGACATCAAAAATGCAGACGGTTAAAGTAGAAGTGCACAGGCTGGACTGTACCTACCAGCTCTGCAACTGATATCTGTGTACTCACACAGGTTCTGGCTAGGTCAGTATTTCTCTCCTGAAATTCTGACTTGATATATCCACACAGAGGCTGGGCTTCTTATCCTTAGGCAACTTGCAGACATTTTGAAACAGATGAGTTCTAAACTACTAACTGCAAGGCTATTTAAAAATAAAGCAAATCAAAGATGCGCTAAGATGCTCATCTACAAACAAAGAATGAATACAGAAAATGTGGTTCATTTACACAATGGAATGCTACTCAGCTATTAAAAACAAGGACACTGTTAAATTTTCAAGCAAATGGATAAAACTCGAAAATATTATTCTAAGTGCAATAACCCAATTCCAAAAGTAGATATTAGCCATAAAGTACAGGCTATCCATGCTACAATCCATAGAACCAAAGAAGCTAAATAACAAGGAGGCCCGAAGGAGGATGCTTGAATCTCACTCAGAAAAGGAAATAAAATAGTCATCTGAGGTGGACAGAGAGAGGGAACTGTTTGGGAAAGGGGATGGGGAGGAGACGGGGAGGGGAAGCAGGGGAATAGGTATAGGGACAGCTAAGGAGAGAGGGCCCAGAGAATGGAAGGAAATTGGGTGCAGGGGGTATCTCCAGGACTTACCAGAGACCTGGGATGGGAGAGGCTCCAGGGAATCTATGAGGGTGATTCTAGCTGATATTCCTAGCCACTGGGGATGTGGAACCCCCAACAAGTGGAACTGGAGCTGTCTCTGACTCTGTTGCTTGCCCGTAGAGCCTGTTCTCCTAACTGGGCTACTTTGTCAGGCCCAGGTGAGAGAGGATGAGCCTCCACTGGCAGTGACTTCATATACCAGGGTGGGATGGTACAGGGCAGGGGAGATTTTTCTGCTTTCTCAGAGAAGGAGAGAGAAGAATAGGGAGAAAGGGGTTGGGGTGAGGGGGGCTAGAAGGAAGGGGGCTGCATCAGGATGTAAATAAATTAAGGGGTAAAAGAGAAAAAAAAGACTATCATCTGTGAATTCAGAGGCCTTAGCTCCTGAAGATGAAAGCCCTTGCTGGGCTGTGTGTCAGTGCTGGACATTGTTTTCCTGTAGAACTCGCCAGCCCCCTGTGGTGTCCTGAGTGAAACCATTCATTCACATTTACATGTGTGGAGGATTTCAAAGGGCATGAGAACTTCCAGCTGCCTTGAGGCCACAGCCTATTAAAGTCATTTTACAACATTGAAATCAGAGGTATCTAAATAAGCTTATGGAAGGAACAAGCTTAAAGTTACAGGTCAAAGATGCTTAATGCAAAGTCTAAAGTATCCAGAAATCTGAAGTGCTCTGGGTATCAGTGATGGCCACACATGAAAAATCCCACAACTGACTTCATGACATGTGTCACAGTCAAAATGCAGGTCTGCACACAAGGTCACCTTCAGGCTACATGCAGAGTTGATAAAGGATCCGTAAATAACTTTCCTTATATTTGAATCCCATCTCTAAGATATCTCAATATGTATATGTAACTTTGATTTTTTTCAAAACCTGCTTTCAATGATGGTTCTTAAATGCTTAAACCTCCCTTCTAACCCTCCACCCACCAGAGGTAGTGGACAAAGAAAGGCTATTATGATATGGGGGAAGTGGACCTGTTTAGAAATCACCGTTGTCAGGGAATCAGTTCAGTTCACAGGTCACAGTAGCAGTTTGATTCACTTGGAAACACTTCACAGATAGACCAGCAGTCCAGTTTGATAGTGTCCAGGTAGCAGCAGTGGTGGCATGGCCCAGCAGGAACAGCTAGGCTCCAGCAGAATCAGCAGGAGTCAGCAGACCTGGACTACCAAAGATGCCAGGAGTTCTCAGCTCTGCCTCTCTCAACGAAGCAAAGATCAGTGAAGACTAGAGACCAAGAAGCATTGCAAAGCTAGCTTTACAAGCAAGCAAGCCCTCCTCACAGTCTGTTGAGTCCTATTTATATTCCCTCCAAATATCATTTTTCTTCCATGAGTCTTGCCTTACTGTGTGTCTTGCCTTGGCATATGAGTCTGTCTTAGCAAAACTCCACATGAACCTGTATCAGCTGACATCACTCTGAGTTCAAGAAAGCTGTAAAAAGCTGCCAGTAGACCAACAGAAATGTTTTGGTGTGGTTCTCTCTATGGAGTCCTGACAAATGGAGCTCAACAAAGCATGTAAGGCAGACCAATACATGTGTGTTGTTAGCTAACAATCCTTCATCGCTCATCCATTCACCTGTGTCTGCTTCAGGAAAACACTCATTCACATCTTAGCCCCAGCAAAACACCATCTGACACAACTGATTTCCCAAAAATCCCTTAAGTGTCCACTTCATGTATATGCAAAAAATTCCAAAATCTCCAGATTCAAATCTAAGGGATACTACACACACACACACACACACACACACACAAACATACCACACACACACACATAGTGGGGTTAACCAAGGTAACCACCAAAATTTCAGAATTTTACTTGACATACTAAATAGATTTGTTGTGATGTGTCATCATTATTGTTGAACCGAGAAAGGCAAAAATTGTGTTCATATTTGATCCTTTATTATTTTGTGGGATGTGTGAAGGGTGTGTGATATCCATCCACATAGTGCATACCTGTGAGTGTGTGGATAGACTCGCCAGTGTGCTTGAATGTGGAAGCCAAAGGAAGACAACAGATATCATACCTCTGCTTACCACTGTTATAGTTTATATATGCTCATCCCCGGGTATGGTACTATTAGAAGAGGTGGCCCTGTTTGAGTAGGCGTATCACTGTGGATTTTAAGGCCCTTATCCTAGCTGCCTGGTAGCCAGTATTCTGCTAGCAGCCTTCAGATAAAGATGTAGAACTCTCAGCTCCTCCTGCACCATGCCTGCCTGGATGCTGCCATGTTCCTGCCTTGATGATAATGGATTGAACCTCTGAATCTATAAGCCAGCCTCAATTAAATGTTGTCCTTTATAAGACTTGCATTGGTCACAGTATCTTCTCACAGCAGTAAAACCCTAACTAACACAACTACCTTGAAACATGGTCTCTGACTGAACCAGAGCCTCACCATTCCCACTAAGCTGGCTGCCCAATGAGCTATGAGAATGTTTATATCTACCAACAGTGATTGGATTACAGTGCCAAGTTGCCATGCCCAGCTTTTTATGAGGGTGCTGGAGATGCTGGCTCAGGTTCTCCTTGACCAGCAAGCACTCTTACCAAGTGAGCCATCTTCCCATGCCCATAAACTACTTTGATAGGCAAATGATTGTAATGGAAATAAATAGAAGCCTCAATTAGTCACCTCACAGTACTAAAATCAGATATGTCAGCACAGGCACATGACTGTGGACACATTCCTTTCACTAACTGACTGGTTCAAATTTCATCCATGTAGGAATCATAGCTGGGAGATTTGGTTGTTTCTTGGTGTCACCACTCTGTGGCAAGGTTAGAGACACAGACATACACAGGCATGTGGTGTTTGATAGACATGGTGCCACAGCTGGTAAGTAGAGCAAATGGTTTTGCTTTGCTTTGACTTTTCTTTTATTTATTTGAGTTATAGAATTAAAAACAATGATTTGAAAAGGGTTAACTACATTCTGGAACTGTCCTAACTTCAAATAGCTGATGAAGCCAGTGATGGGCAACAGAAGTAAATCGCAAACAAAAGACGCAAGTAATTCAAGAAAAAACAAATTTCACATGTGTATGTGCCCATGCATATGCATGCATCTGTGTGTGTGCATGCGTGTGTGTATGTGTGTGTGTGTGTGTGTGTGTGTCATACACACACACACACACACACACACTTTTGAGTTTCTCCCTCTGGCTTCTAGGGATTTAACTCCTTGTTTTTCAAGCAAAATAATTTTCAGCCTCTTCATTTTTGGTAAACACAATGTGGAAGGACAATGCAGGGACTCCAAGAAGATGGGTCACTAAAGTGTCCCTGGCTCACAGAGCATGATGCTACTCATTCCTTCCATTTCATTGTGTGGAAATGGGTCTGAAATAAGGCACATCTATCAATCAGAAATAAGAAAATAGCTAAGTCCTTAGGCTGTCTCTGTTGGGCTAACAGCTCTCTCCTGATGCCTTCTGTCCTTTAAAAGAAAGGATCTCTTTTTTTGCACAAGGAGTAAATCATTCCACATACAACAGAGAAAAAGTCTAAAGGTCCAAAAGATAAGCAGCTTTCTCAGAAGTATAGATTATCATTTTACTGAGAAAGAATGAGACTCAAAGTTCAAAGATGTGAGTGGGTGTTAGTGTCTCCCTTTGTAAGGTAAAAATTAAAACAGCTTAGCAGAGACCACAAACAACTTGGCAAAGACCGCAGGACAGCTTGCTGAGCTTACTGAGAGTAGCCATAATAAAAATATCAAGCCCCTCTAGGGACGAGGTGACCAGAAATTTAGAAACAACCAAAGACATATCTTGACCAGTCTAAACATGCCCAAGTGAGTAATGGGCCACCTGGTGTTTATCCTAGAAGGTCTGAGACTTCATGGTCAAAAATAGTGGGCCATCCAACCTGTCAAAATGATTGCTTACGCAAAGTGCTGATGTTTGAAATATCCAATCATATGTAACCGCGCCAGAATTTCCCACTTTTCCCTTCCCCCTTGTGCCTCCCCCTATAAAAGTTCTAAACTTCCTGGGGTCTTCATCGAAATTCTCTCCCCTGCGTGGGATGAGTTTCGATCCAAGGGCCCTTGTTAGTAAACTGCCTTTTGCCATTGCATCAAGTAAGTCTCTCGTGTCTCCTTGGGTGCGCGCTAATTGGGACTTGAGTTGGGGTCCTCTTCCTGGGTCCTTACACCTTCTCCTCCTCCTTGCCCCTTTTTTCCTTCATTTCTTCCTTCTTTTGTTTTTTCTTCCCATTTTCTTCCTTTTCCTTCCTCCCCACTTTCTTCCTCTTGCCCTCCTTTCTTCCTCCTTCTTTCCTTCCTTACATCCATCTTTGCTTCCATCTTTCTCCCCCTGCCTCCCTCCCTCCTTCCTTTCCCTCCATCTTTGTGTCTGCATTTCTAGTCCCCTTTTCCCTTTTGAAAGGAAGCAGGAGGCAGCAAGGCAGCTAGTCTTTCCTCTATGGTTGTTTTCTGGCCTCCGGATCTGACGATTACTGTCATCGAACTCCAACTGCCTTGTGAGCCTCTTGAAGGGTCACAATGCAGAGGCAAGATAAGTCATGGGGGGCTGATTTTACAATTTAAACCCCAAGCGGGAGTGGAGGACTTAAAATTCTGAGCCCGGCACAAACCTCTTCATTTTCAAGTTCATTTACCCTTGGCAGCACGCAACCTCCTGTTCCTGGGGGAAGGGGGGCTGCTTTAAAAGGCTCATTTAAAAGGCTGAGGAGCCTTTTGGGAACTCTGCAAGCTCTTTAAAAACATATTTTGATGATATAAGTGTAAACAAATCAAAAGCATATGGATTGAATTTCCCTTAAATTACACAGGATTTTAAAAATGATGGGAGGGTGGAAATGGGTTTGGAAAAATATGTTTTTGGTTTTATTGACTCAGAAACATATGAATGAGCCGAGGCTTTTGACAGACCTAGAAGCATGGCAGGTTTGTCCCTCATGCATGTGTGAGAGGCTCTGTCATCTTTCTCTGGGTTAGATAGTGGACATTTCTGTCTGTGTAATCTCACAGAGAAGACATTCTCAATTCCACCTTCCCCTTAAGAAAGTCCTGAGGAAGGCTCTAGCAATCTGGCATCTATTCACGTTAGATAACATATGTTTATTCTTCGACGTGCAACCTGGACTCAACGTGGGTCTGTGTACTACATACCCCAGCCTAAATGCTATTCCTAGCCTTTGTCCTGTTTTCCACACCTTTCAGGGAGCCCCATTGTCAGCAGGATACTTCCTTTCTCTTCCAACCCCCACAGACCACATGTTAGGAATCCATGTCACTGTCCCTTAAGGCTGGCTGATGCCAGCATTCCAGAATAAGGGTGCATGCCCCAAGAGTAAGCAAGCAGAGAGTAGACTGTCTATGTCCTTGATAATCCCAATACCTTAGCTATGAAGTGAATTTACACTCAGCTGTCCACTTCTAAAGGCAAAGCTTTAAAACAGAAAATACATGCTATTTGTTAGCAAATTCATGTCCAAGAGCTGGAACAATCCTGGAGAGCTTTTGCAAGGAAGAACCCAGAAGGTGGGAAGTAGACTGGGGGTGGAAATGGGAGGATGAGGTCCTATAAAGAGTCTGCAGTCATCCATATCATGGCACCCCTGAACCTGCAGCAGTAGTTCAAGGCGAAAAGATGTCTGTGCTTCCACGTTCATACACATAGCTGGGAATCAGGAGAATAGTTACCGTGAAGTCTTTCATTTAAGAAGTGTCATAGGAAACAACAAGAGAGGCTGACCTGCCAAAGGCAAGGAGAGAGAAAAAAGAAACAAAAAACAAAAAAAACACTTGCTACCTATAGCCAGTCCTTCTCTTTGTAAACATTTAAATCAAGACCGTAATATTAATGACTACAAATGGCAGCACATTCTTATGCACAAGAACTTCAGAGAAACAAGGGCTTTTTAGGAAAAATAGCTGCTGTCCCTGTTGTGCCTGTTGTCCCAGAGGCTCTCTTCCTTGCCACCATAGTGAATGCCTAACCAGTCCATAATTTTAACAGCACAATTTGCATTACCCAGGCAGCTGTCTGCCACACCAGCTCTTTATGAAATCCACCCACAGCATTTGACTCAATTGCCTCCCACAGCTGCAAATTCCACAGGTCTACCACACTCTGCATGGGAAAGTATTTCTTTGTATTCATTCCAAATTTATTAGCCATCTGAACCACTCCTTTTAGCGAATTGTCTATTTTTTAAGTGTTCATATATCACTGTTTGGGGACCAGGCCCTGGTGGCCCGTGTTTTACGTGCAGCTCGGAATATTACAATGTGGTCTTCAAAGGGTCCCTGTAAGAACAGAACCAATGTGTCAGCACCTGCTTTGTCCTAAGCTGTCTAGCTGTAGATATTCTCAGAGTTTACCATCCTCGAACTTTTGTCTACAGCAGCATATGGGGAAACACATTTGAGAGACCCAGGAAGCAAGAATTCAAAGTTCTCTCCATGCCAAAAGCATGAGCTAGAGCCAAACAAGAGATATCTCTTAGACATGGGTGAGCAGGAGCATAAGCTGCAGAAAAGTGAGGTCCTGTGACATAAGCCATGGAGAGAGCTAGTCATCTCTGGGCATCTTATGGGGGAAGTTGTCAACTCCTGTCCCCTGCTATTCCAACATCTCAGGAGCCATGATCCCTTTCATGAAATGGTCTAAGTATATAGCACCCTTCCATCTTCTTGGGACAATTTGAAAATTACAAATGCTACCTAGTGCTGTATTGGCATGGAACAATGACAAGGACCATAATCTGAACCTTTGGTTCATACTCAAAATATTTTTGAACTGTGACTGGTTGAATCCACAGATGATGGACCCATAAATGTCATATATGGGGGCCTACCTCTATATAGTCAACTGAAGGGATGCTATGTAACATACTCTCAGTACTTCTTTGTACAGGGCAGAGTGCTCTAGCTTTATAGTCAAAGCTTTGAAAGTCATCCCAGCCCATTTTCAGACTGTAACCACTCAACCTCTCAGAGCTACACTTAGTGCCATTATCAAGGGGAATATGACTGATTTATATCATTCTCACATCTATTATGATGTGCCAAGTTCTAAGCCATGGTAAGTAGGTAGGTGGATGATAAAGTAGATAATAGAGGATAGAAAAGTAGATGATAGATAGGTAATAGATAGATAGATAGATAATAGATAGATAGATAGATAATAGATAGATAGATGACAGGCAACAGTTAAATAGATGATAGTTAAGTAGATATATGTAAATAAAGAGATGATGATGATGGATGATATGTAAGCAGATAGGTAGCTATCTGTCTAAATGTAGGTAGGTAGATAGAGATGGATAGGTAGATGGGTAGATAGATAGATAGATAGATAGATAGATAGATAGATAGATGGGCGGACGGACAGACAGACAGACAGACAGACAGACAGACAGACAGACAGACAGATAGATAGATAGATAGATAGATAGATAGATAGATAGATAGATAGATGGCAGATAGATAGATCTGGCCTTCTGCAAGTTAAAGCTGTACTTTACTAAACAATGTGCCCAGATGTTAGATACAACAGGTTATAACCTCCTACTGATATTGAAAGAATGGTTCATTTTAGTTAACAGCTTCGTGTTTTATTCCTCTCTCATATATTACATTCTGACTGCAGTTTCTGCTCTTTCTCCCTTTTCCAGGATTCACCACTCCCCTCACTGCCCCTCAGAAAAGAGCATAACAGCCTCACCTTGAAGCCAGGTATAGAACAGACAATATCTACAACCTAAGTGCACAGTGTCTACTTTCCTCTTAATTAACAAATGACCCAAGATTGGCTGTTCATGGCATATACAAAACAGCACTATATGGTGAACAGAAATGGGAATGTTATGCCCAATCCCTCCTCCCACCAAAGAAGAAAATGTCCCTTGGAAGTGAATTTAATAATGTCATGTTAAGCTGAGCTCATCTGCTTCCAGTCCATGTCAAGACATTACAGTCCACACTTGCATTCAGCAATTTATTCTTTCCCTAAATGTTTCTTTGCTGCCATGTACGTGCTATGTTTAGGGTTTATTGTTTCAAGATGAATTTATTGTATAAGGAAATAAATGCAACCATAGGACATAGAGAATCTATTGATGTTGAGAATTAGAAGGTTGGAATTTCCTTTGCTTGTTCAAATAGTACATTTTATTTAAAAGGGAGGGTCTCATAGATCCCAGGCTTGCCCCATATTCCGTATATAGTGGAGGATGACCTTGATCTTGATCTTCTGATCTTCTTACATCCATGTCCCAAGTGCTGGGGTTGTGCACCACCATGCCCAATCCATGTGGCGCCTGTCATCAAGACCAAGGCTTTGTGTGTGGCAGGCAAACACTCTACTGACTGAGCTGCATCTCTAGCCCTCAAATTATACAACTGTTGAACCAAAATTTTCCTTCAGATTTGAGATCATAACTTTTTTGCTGATTATAAATTAAAAATCTCTGTTCAACAATCCAGAAACAACATACATGAAAAGGATATGTAGACTTTGTGTCTCCTGTCAACTCTATGGCCCCAGCTGGCTTTGGGCCATTCACCAGGGCACACTCTTCCTGTGACTGATTATCTGCAACAAAAGAAATGGGGGAATCTGTCCATGCCAACCCAGGCCAATATTGACACTCAACTCACTACACCTTTTCCTGTACAAGGCAACTAATATTTCAGACATATTAGTTTATGAAGCACTAAAATTTTATCTCAAGCATTAAAGATCTAAACATTCAGCATATTTTATTAAAGAACCACTTTTGGACATGTTCATCTCCATAGAGACTGACTTCGGCTAAGTATGGCAGTAAAGGGGCATCAAAGGAAAGCGCCTCCCAAGGCTGCGTTGAAAAGTATGTGATTTGTGGCAGAGCTAAGTTGTTTATGTGCCTCTGTGTGCTCAACTGTAGGTAGGACTAAACTCTGAGTCGTTGCAGCTCTTATCTACTTGGATAAATTGCATAAACTCTCCTGCATCATAGTTTTATAAAAGGCTAATGACAGAAATCATTTACCACATGGTTCACTCATTCAAGGTTTAAATTCAGTGTAAGTGTTATATCAGTATAAGTATACTCACAGGACTATAAAACTCTCCCTACAAGGTATTTTTCCTTAAATTGTTATCTTGAGGAAGAGGGACATGCTGTGTTCCATGTATGGAGGTCAAATAACAACCTTTCCTTTTACCATGGGTTTCAAGGATCAGGAATAAGCCATCAGGCCTGTGTGGCAAGCACTTTTATGCCCTGGGCCTTCTGTCTTGGTCCAACACAATCTAGTTTCAAGCATTTCTTCACCCTGATATATATACATATATATATATATATATATATATATATATATATATATATATGAGCCGATACTCCCCACAAGGCCGTCTCCCCAGCCCCTGGCCACCACTGATCCAATTTATGTCACTATAGATTTCTCTATTCTGAATATTTTGTTAAATGAACTCATGTACCATGTGGTGTCTTTATGCCTACCTTCTTTCTCTTGGTATAATGGTATTAAGATGTATTTATGTTATACCTTGCTTTGACACTATATTCTTTTTAATGACAGTTCCCATTGTGTGGTTATGCTATATTTTCACATTTTACTTATCTATCCCCATCACATGAAAATTAGATTTTTTTTGCCTTAGAGCTATCATGCATTATACGTCCATAGGAATCTGTGTAAAGGTCTGCACAATTAACTATTTTTGCACTGTGTGGTGTGTGTATGTGTTTATATATGTCTGTATATGTGTGGATGTGTGGTCATGTGAATATGTATATGTGTGCTTGTAGAGACCAAAGGTGGATACTGATTTTCTCATCTCTTGTTATCTTATATAGCAAGACTGTCCTCTCTCTCTCTCTCTCTCTCTCTCTCTCTCTCTCTCTCTCTCTCTC
>NW_021604684.1:1600988-1621994 GCF_004785775.1 Grammomys surdaster
TCTCTCTCTCTCTCTCTCTCTCTCTCTCTCTCTCTCTCTCTCTCTCTTTCTCTCTCTTGTAACAAGAGCCCAACAATTTGGCAATAGTCTGGCTAGCCAGCAGAACCCTTTGTCTGCTTCCCATGTGCTGACATTACAAGTGAACCACAGTGCTCATGCTTTTTTATGTAAGTTCTGTGGATTCAAACTCTTGTCCTTCTGGTTGTATGGCAAGCCCTTTTCCTCCTGAGCTATCTGCCTAGCATATATATGCTCTACAAAATTGTACTGCTTTCTTCATATGACATCTTTGACTTTTTATGACTCTTTTCAGTATTCCTTGATCAACCTAAACCATTTGAGCAAATTCTTAGAGCACATTTCATTAGTCAGTTTCACATAACTGTGACCAGAACAAAGAAAAGAGATTTATCTTATCTCATTGTCCTACTGATTTCAGTCTGCCAGCCTTGGTTCTATTGATTCTGAGCCCGTGACAAAGAAGAACTCATGGCATGAAGGAGACTATTCACTCCTTTATAGCTAAAAAGGCCAAGGCTGCCTCTATGTCTAAGAACACACCCCCAGTAACTACTTGCTCAAGGTAGGCCCTCCTTCTAATTAACTTCCACTTGTTGGCAAAACATCACTAGCAGCTAGGTACCAAAAAGTCTTAGTTCTAATCATCAATGGTTTTAAAAGGTCTGTCCATCCTAAAAGTTTCACTTTACTTCACCCTTGACATGTACAAACTGTGCAAGATTTTGCATATGGGAACATCTGATGCTTTTTTTTTCTATAAATGAACAAATAATTTAAACCTACGTTTAGTCAACTGCTGGCATACTAAATTAAGTTATCTCAAGGTAGATTCTGGCATTTGAGTACTGCATCAGCCCTTTTTGGTGTGAAGTTGTCTTCTTCAAGTTGATTCTCAAAACCTCCTGGCTTGGAGAGACTTCTCTATAATGAGGGACATGTTTGAGAAGGGAACTGTATGAACTGCACACAATCACAGACATCTCTACTGCTCCATGGGTCTCTTGGCTCCTTCACTCTCCTTTCCTCTCCTGCTGAGAACCAGTCACAGTCAACTCCACTCAGTGAAGGGCATCAAAAGCTGCAAGGTGTCATTACCCTTTCTAACATTTAGGCAACAAGTCCTTATCCACTCAATTTGGATTCCCTTTGCCTTAAGCCCACTTCTACAGTATTGTAGTAGGCAAAGAAATGTACCCTTTCTTAGGGAAAAGGTCACATGTAAGATTCTCCATAGTTCCATTTCCACCTCTTCTGAAAATGCTTGAGTGACATATGAGGACAAGATAAGTGTGTGTGTGTGTGTGTGTGTGTGTGTGTGTGTGTGTAGTTGTCTGTAGGTGTGAGTGTGAGTGTGTGTACGTCTACATGTGGAGGCCAGAAGTTGACTTTGGGCATCTGTCTCAATTTCTCTCCTTGTTTTTTTGAGACAGGCCCTGCCATTGAGCCTGAAGCTCACCAACTTAACAACATTTGCTGGCTAATGAGCTCCAGAATTCCTAGTGCCTCTGCTTCTCCAGTGTTTGGATCAGAGGTGCACACCACCACACCTTTCAATATACATGTGGGGATCTAAATTAAGGTCCTTAGGCTTGCTGATTGAGTGATTTCGCTAGGCCCAGAAGTTGACTGTTTTGGTTTCTTTTGTTTTCCTTTCATCAAGTTTTTTTCCTATATTTAGGTAGCTAGGGTTATATTTTTTAAGTTTTCCTTTGCATAGTTTCACACATTTTCAGAGGCAAAATAGTGTAGTGATGTCATTTACTCGCAACCCCACTTTAACTGTTACCCTTGTGCCAAGGCTATCTCATCTACCACAGTACCCTTCAGCTTCCACTTGACTCCAACTCCCCTCCCTCAACTCCTCTTTTTTTGAAGAATTTTAAAGAAAATGCTTAATACATGCACTAACACTAGTTTGAAATCCAGATCCTGCCCCAACTTTATCTCTTGCTAACATAACATCAAAGAGAACTGCATCTAACTTCCAGATATGTCTCTGAAAATGTCCAGAACCAACCTTCCAAATGAAGACTATTATTGCCAATATTGGATTAAGTTGGGATAACTGGTCACATTTAAGAAAAACACAAGAGTCATTATAACTTCTCTTTTTGGTTCTCTGTCCCATAACGTCTAAAATCTTGAGGCAAAGCAGCTTATCCCATCTGGGATATAGGCAAGCAAAGGTGGGTCAGGAACATACGTCCAATACAGCTTCCCAGTCACCATTGTCAGGGCACTCAGCAAGCTCACAGATCAGCATCATTCTTTGTCTCAGTATCAGCATGTCTCACCAATCACTCTGGCAGTCACCATGTTCCTTCAGCATCCTGCAGATAAAACACAAACATGTCCTCTTCCCCATGTTAAATACCTGATCAGAATCATGCCATATATGAGTAAGTGGATCCTTCCTTTTTAATTGTCATGTTAAAATTACTTTTGTTTCTTCTACAGTATTTAATGTAAGTTGTATTGATTGTGCACTTTCTAATTGTATTAGTGTGTTGAAACCTGGTATGTCTGTTATAGGCGTGTATCTACGAGACATTGTTTTTTATTGCCCTGAGAATTACAGGACCTTGATATTCTGAAAAAAGCTTGCAAGTACTGGATGAAGTGAGTCAAACTTTAAGCAGAAGCAAGAGGGTAGTGGGCTTAATTATTGCTGGTATAACAGCTTTAATTGCTAACACCACTGCTTCTGCAATTGCTTTGACACAAGAAGTTAAAGCAACTACTTTTGTTAATCATTTAGCAAAAAAAATGTTACTAATGTATTGAGTATACAAGAGGATTTAGGTAGGCATTTGGAACAATGGATTGATGCTCTTTATCCTATTCAAATTATTGGAAGGAGATTCAGAGTTAGCCTGAGGTCAGTATTTCCATTTTGGTCAAGCTTCAAGAATGGCATATACAGCTTGATCATGCTAACCCTTTTTGTCCTGGGAATACTTTTATTCCTGCCCATCGTGTTCAAGTTTGTCTTTAACAACATCAATATGTTGGTAGCCAAATTACATGGCTTGAAACTGAAAATAGACCCTCAGGCAGAGTTATTAATTTAACAGGCTGGCAAGCCAAGGATGGGTAAGATTCTGTACAGAGGCTTACCAACCTAAGGCATAAGTACATTGTTTTTGATAATGCATATTCCAAGATGGGTAAGGAAGGCATTCTTGTCAGAACGACCTAAGACAGGCTTAGTCTTGTTTGGTGGGGGTGGAGGGGAAGGGGAGGAAGAGATATGGAGAGCTTTCAGGGCTGCTTGGCAGGAATCTGACATTGGCCAAGGACAAGGAAATGGACTTCAGTCAGGAATCTGACATTAGACTAGAACAAAGAAGTAATTTCAGGGAGGAATCTAAATCTTAGGCTAGAACAAAGAAGTAGGCTTCGGGCATGAAAATGACCCTGGCCTAGGACAGGGAAGTAGGCTCAGATATTTTGGTCATCCTGATAAGCCCTTAGAAATAGTGATTGCCTTGCTTGTTCTTTGACCATTTGTGTTTAATGTCTTGCTTGTTCCTTGACTATTTGTATCTATTGTATTGCTAGTTCCTCAGCTTAGAATTGACCTTAATACTTGCATGTAATTAAAATGGTATAAAAGCAGATTGGGAAAAAAGAAAAAAGAAAATGCTTAAATACTTTCTCTAACAAATACTTCATCATATATTGTCTAAGAAAAACTTTTGAATAATAATGATAATTAATTATTAGACATAATAAGATTAATCACAATTCTAAATACTATGTATTAGTCTGTATCAATATGTTTTCATATCAAAAATAGGAAGCCTATACACCTTTGGGTGGCTTTCCTTTCTAAAGAACTCAGCTCTCAGATATGACAAGCTTTAACTCTTAAACCATGCTTCTCAACCTTTCTAATACTCTGCCCTTTAGTATAGTTCCTCCTATTGTGGTGACCCACCCCCAACAATAATATTTTTGTTGCTATCTCTTAACCTTAATTTTGCTATAATGTAAATGCTTTTGGAGACAGAGGATCACCAAAGGGACTGAGACCCACAGGTTAAGAATTGCTGCTCTTAAAGTTACTGTCTCTACTGAGTCTCAGACATATTTTTGGAATGACTCGTTCTGAGTCCTCCTTGATTACAACAACCTGTGTGCCCAAGTACTACAATCAATGCCTCCTAAGTTCTTAAGGGCTCAGACAGCTGAGGTTCAATACATTAGGCTCCAGAGCCAGTTGTGGGGGCAGGTAGAAAGCAGCCAGGTCTGCCTGGCCAATGGTTCAGATTTAAATGACATCTAGTTCTCTCTGACTCAGCCTCTGGACTGGTGAGAGAAGGATCCAAAGTGAACTGTGGTGTCTTTGAAAAATCTCAGCCATATGTCAGTTTCTGTTGGTGCCTCTAAGGGCTGAGAAAGGGCCTTGGGGACCACAAATATAACCATTAATCCAAAGCACAGGGGCATTTGTAGTTTGTTCTTGTGAAATATTTAAAGCAAAAGGACATGCAGATGGATGTCCTTTGACATAATATTATTAAAACTTAATAATAGTAGTAACAACAATAAATAATAATGGTGATGTCTGTCAAAAAATTGTCAAAGTAACACCCCAATTTTTTTCACTGAGGCATAAGTAAACCAAATTAGAATTAAAGTTAAATGTCTTCTGAAGAAAGAATCAGAAATGAGTATAAAGTAAAAGATAATCTATTCTATAAAGAGAAAGTAATTTCTTAAAATAAAAAGTGGTCACTCCATGATCTCTTGAAGAAAGATAAATGCCAGAATGGATTATGAGTTCAGGACACACCCATGGGAGGAAGATGAGCTGCTAGATGCTCCATGTTTCCCTTTTATCTTAAACTTGGAAGTATCTAAACTGAGTGGAGCAAGTAAAGTATTGAAAACATGTATTCTTACCTCCATGTGTCTTTCCAAAACCTCTAGCATAATTGAAAGAGTGAGTTCATTTGGCAAGAAATGTTTGCTCGAATTCAGATTTGGTTTACTCAAATGGAGAAAAAAAAACTAGCTTTCTTACTTCTTTTCTTTTTATCCTGAATTAGAAAAAAAGAGCTGGCATACAAATGGATGTCCTTTGCATATCTACTTATAAAAGATACCCTGTCCTTACCTGTCTACAAGTATAGAATCTAGGTAATGGACCATATATATGTCTTGTTTTCCCATTTTTCTCTTATAACACGTAAGTTGCCTTCCAGGGCACTTCATATGGTTCTATCCCCTTAAAGAATTAGGAGCAACTCTTTATCCACATTATCTCGTGATAAATCCCCTGAGAAGCCCTGCTAAAACAGTTTTGGTGAAGAGCAGATCAACAGGCTCAGCCTTCTTAAATTTTAGGATGATTAATCCCAGATCCCCACGAACAATCTTTCAACTGTTCCCTTTTCCTGATGCTAAAATTTATCATCTTAATGTGTTTAGGGCATCTCTAATCTGCCCATTTCTATCATTGACGACCCTCTGAGTTGATTTGGAACACTCCATCCCTGTCTCCTTGCTTGCTTGCTGTCCTCTCAAAATGAGAGGCCTCTCAATGAGAGAATGGCCTTGTGAACAAAAGTTCCCAGAAATTTAATTTCAAACAAACAAAAAACAACCAAAAAAAACCAAAAACCATGAAATGAAAAATCTGTACTTTACATTGAATCTTCTACAAGGTTGAATAAATGCTTATAAAGACAATGGTTATGGGGAGGTTGGGATGTCACAGGTCCAGAGTCTAATTACAATTTACCTTGGGTTATCTTTAATGCACTGAGCAACCACTTCTTCGAACCTCTGTGTCTGACCTAACACAAGTAAACCTTTTGGAATGTATGAACAGGCCACTAAGCTTCCAGCAATCAAACAATGCTGTCAGGTAGTTTTGGAGGCCCAGAGCAGAGCATTCTCTGCTCTCTGGTCAATTACCTACCAACTGTTTCCACCAATGACCCCGAAGAGTATCTTACTTTATAATTTTATTAGTTCTGTTCCTATAATGGCTTCCTGAAACTTGCTACTGGGTTGAAATGTGGAATCTGGGACATCCTCAGGCTGTGTTACCAGGCCCTGGTCACTCACACTGCCTCCAGAATAAACTATTAATAATAATAATAAACTATGTATAAACTATGTATCACTGACTTGAAGGTGAGAGTTTGGTTTTTGCATTGCTAATCTGGGCCCAACATTTTGATGCTTAATTTCAAGCTTCCTCGACGTCTAATATGGATTTTGGTTGTGGGGATGTATTTTATTTTAATGTCTAACGGTCTCCTACTTGCATTTGTATTTAATTGCTATTTTCTTCAAGGATCACATTTCTTCCTAGTTAACTTCTAATGACCATTCTTTTGAGGGCATATGCACCACAGAGGTAGCAGCTGATTTCCATTATGGCTGAGTTTTCTTAGCAGGAACCTCCACTGACCTAAGTAAGCATCCTTTCTCAACACTGGCCCAGGCACAGCCACAAGCTCCATGGCCTTCCAGGCCTTGAACCTCTTTGGCTTAATGAGCTACTACTTCTAATTACTTTTAAATTATTTTAATTGCTTGAAGCCATGAAAAAAGCACACACACAACATTTGTGCATTTTGAAAGAATTGCCAGAGTCCACTCAGACCAGTATTTTCACTGACACAATATGATTTCGGAAAAAAAAAAAAAAGATCAAAGACTTGCAAAGAAGACCACTGAAAGCATTCGGCCTTGTCCACCCATCAGGACTCAGCATCATCTAAAAACAATGTGATTCCCAGAAGGACTGGCTAACCTGATTCCCCGTGAATTCTGGTGATGCTGCCTAGAGTAGAATTGAAATAATTGTGTATTTGCTCCTTTCTTTCAGGAGAGAGACAAAAATAAAAATAAAAACAGAAAACAAAAACTTCAGGAGCCACTTTGATAAGATCCTGCTCTCATTTTATTTTCTGTTAGAAGAGCAAAGAGTCATGCTGCAAAGTCCATACTTAAAGCATTGGTTTCATGGTGTCTCTAAGGCTTTGAAGGAATTTCAATGCACTTATGCAGAAAGTGAAATGTTAGTATACTTCATTTAGGGTTGATGTTCACTTGGAATAATGTTTGAGTACACATTCTGACAAGTTCTAAAGCTGTACAGAAACTCCAGCTTGATTGACCTCACTGTAGGAGATTTACAAAGAGGCCATGTTGAATTGCAAGTGAATATTGGCAAAATGTAGTAACTGGGTCATGACTGCATGAGCTACACAGCCTTGAGTCTAACTACCATCACACCATCTCCCACATTAGCTACAAGCCTGTATTCAAGTCCTTTCCTGCCTTATTTGGGGGGCAGGGATACTTCTCCCAAGTGACACTCATTCTCCCCTCCATGTCCCATGCCCTAGTCATTTTTACCCTGTCAAGTTGTCCTCTGAGAACCAGTCCTGGTGACTGACCTTTTCACTCCCAATGCAGCTAGCCCTTCCACCTCTCTGCTACTGCTTGTCTTGGAGCTTCCTCTGGTACCAGTTTGAACTGCTTCAATTCTATCTTAACCAATAGCTCCGAGAGTGAGACATGGATCCACTTTCCCTGTCTCTCCAGGTCCTCCCTTTTCAGTGTGGGATTCACTTTTGACAAGATGTCCTTTATAGTGGCAAGATGGCTGTCAGCCCATTAACACAGCACTTCCTTCCCTGTCACATACAGACACTTGTTCATTCTGTCCAACACTTCCCCTTGTCTCTAGTTCTGTTCTTCTAGTCCTTGTACTAAATGCTTTGCTCAAGGATGGACCCACCAGCTTTATTGGTTTGAGCCAATTCTAGAACTGAAAGCTGAGTAACCAGAGCTCAACCTCAGAGGCAGAGAGGAGAGGGTGGGTAATTTCGACTAGCAGAGGTAGTGGGGTGGACATACTGGTGAAAGAACATGGAGGGATAGATGAGCTGTACTCAGAATTATCCAGTGCAAAGGACAGTGGGAGATATTAATAAGGCCCTAAGAACTGGTATGTGTTCATATAGAAAGAGAAAGCAGAAGTCATAGTCAGGGAAGATGGTAAAGGCAAGAAAAGTGGTTGGAATCTACTCACTAGAGCAGGGAGCAAGTCCATAATAAAACAATAATTACCTAAGCTGGTCATCCATTAGACTTACACGGAGGCCATTTTTACTTTGGTCCTGTCCTCAAAGATACCACCTCAGTCACTCTGAAGTCTTCAAAGACAGAGCTAATATGTGAAATATGGGATATCCAGAACATAGTATGGGATCCTTGGACAGAATGGTGAGCCCAAAAGGGAAAGCCTCAATCCAGCCAGCACCTCTACATGCTAAGAGGTATGCAGAAGGCAAAGCAGGTCTCTCTTTTCTCTCTAAGTGATAAACCCAAAGACCAAGTCATTAAGCTGCTGGATACACAAGCTGAGCTGGCCACTGGGCCATGTCCAAATTCCCCTTTCCCCAGATACATTCATTGACTTCATTTGGTCCAAATGGGTGAGTTCAGTGCTCTTTAAACTATACAATATAGGGGCTGGAGAGGTGACTCAGCAATTAAGAGCATACTAATACTCTTCCAAAGGACCTGGATTCAATTCCCAACATTACATGGTGGCTAGCAAACATCTCTAACTCCAGTTCCAGGAGAGTCCATGCCCTCTTCTGGCCTTTGTGGGCACTGCAATACATATGCTACCATACATGCAGGCAAAACCACCCATACACACAAAATATATTCTGAAATACGGAATATAAACTGAGTTAGTGATAACCATTATTTAATATTTGGTGTATAAATAAGCTTTAATTCTGTTTTGTTTTTTAAGTCATGATCTTGCTATGTGGCCTTGGATAGACTGATATTCTTCTCTATGTAGCTCAGAGATACTTTGAACCCACAGCTATCCTCCTGCCTCAGCTCCATACTGCTGGGACCACAAGTATGCATCAGACTGGTTGGAACTGATACATTTAATACAGTGATTTTGTGCCAATTCTTCCTTTGTTTGGCTCTGAGTTTCACTGAAAAAAAAAATTACAAAGGCCAGAGACACTCAGATCCAGAAAAAAGGCTCACTTGATCAGCTAGTATCACTGAAATCAGTTCAATGTGTGTTTACTTCCTATCAACTTTAATGACCCTTCTTGGCCCTGTAGTAGGAAAAGAAAAGATTAAGATAACCGAGAGCTCAGAGGTCTGGGAAAGACATTTCAGAAGAGCATAAGAAATGAAAACGCCACAGTAATGACCAGGATTCTCTCCCTTCCTCTCCAACTGCCAACATTTGTCTGGGTGGGGTAACGTAGGATCTAGCAACATAACACAGACCCTCTTTTTCCCTTTAGGATTCAGCATGTGCTTCTAGCCCCAAATCCTCCAAATGGACTCTGATTCCACACTGATGGATGAAAGATGAGAAACACAGTAGCTTTCTGGTGGATTTTCTTCGGCGTCTGTTCTCAAGCCAATTGTTTGAAGATTTTTTTTTTCTCCTTTTAAGGCCCAGTACATCTCCTTTGGGCTTCTCCTTTTCCATGGGGAGAAATCCACCAGAGACACTCCACCAGAGGCAAGGCACTAACTTTTCATCCCCCTGAGTCCTTTGTTTCATTTTGGCCAAAGATCAGCGTTGATCTAGGTGGTTGGCAGCTGCAGAACAGCTGTGCAATTCAAGAAACCCGCACTGGGCTCCGGAGGCTGAAAGGCTTTATTAAACTAGGGGTGGGGGAACAGGTTGGGTTATCTCCCTCTCAGACTTTCCCCCAAGAAAGTCTCTCTGATGCTGGGGATCTGATGTAAGACAAGCTCAGATTTCTCACCTCCGGGCTGTAATTGTAGAGAGTCATTCGTATTTGGAGCAAAAAGCCTTCGGGGAGAGAAACTTACCTTCTGCTTTTGAGATCGGTGGGGATTAGACAAGCCATTCTTGTTTGTTTTAGCAAATTGTCAAGATTTCATAAAACACATTGCTACATCCTACCTTTGTAATATAATAAAATGCACTTTCTGGGGTCCAAAACACAAGAGAAAGAGTTTTTAAAAATTTAACACCAATAACAACAACAAATTTCTAGAACCCTTTGGCCATCCAGGATAACCTAGGCAATTGCCACACTCTAGGCTCAATAAGAGACCCTGCCCCAAGAAATAAGGCTGAAAGTACTGAAGCTGTAATTCAGTAATATACTTATCTCATATGTACGATCCTAGCTAGGTTCAATCCCAAAAAACTAAAATGGAGAATGATTGAGATGACCTCTGGCCATACACACGCGAACACACACACACACTCACATTCACAGAGGTACACACGTAAACACAGACAGACAGATAGACAGACGGAGAGACAGACATCTTCATTAATGTATTTGCTTAATGTGCCCAGCGTGTCTAGAATGGATTTGTTTCATTTTTACAGCCAGTTACCAGAAGCCTAAAAAGGAATCATATTTCTAACTTGCAAATCCATGAGAAATGCAGTCATTGCTCAAAAGATAGATTTTCAACTGAATGTTTTGGCTGTGATTGTTCTGGAATGGTCAGAGCCGGTGTGGTAAGTAAGATTATTCACACTCCGACTCCACCTGGAGCAAAAGTGAAGAGCCACAAGTTCAGAGCTTGTGAGTTACGCTGCTGTCATCTCCCAGATCCTGACACAGCATTGGCACATGAAAATTGTTTCCTGCCTGGCAACGTCAAACACGAACACTTGAAAAAAATTCACATAAAATACATGACGTGATATTTTCTTGGCAAACTCTGCTAATAAAATTTTGAATGAGATCCCTGGAAGCATAGGAGGAAGGAAAACTCCCAGCTATTTTCTAGGAAATGAAAAGGTCTTCTTCACAATGGGAAGATGATGCTGTGATTGAAATACAACCTATGGAGCGTTTAGATAGAGGGATGAAATAAGTTTGCTTCTCAACCCCCAAAAAGCTGAATCAGGGGCTCAAATGGAGGTAAGGGTGCGGGCTTGGTTATGGAAGAAGGGGGTTGTGACTGGCCCTAGGCAGAAATTAGTCTGTCACTTGGGATAAGTTAGGACTTGTTGATAATCACCCTAGAGATTTTCATGAACTTCCATCTCACTTTAATGACCCCCAACTATCTTATGAGTGGCAAGTTTGCACTGACTTGTCACTCCTAGTTCATTTTACTCTTACTACAGTGATAAAACCATGCCAACTTTTTGTCTTGAGAGGTAGAATTTCTGGTGAACAGAGATAAGCAATTGCTGAACATCCATATTTTGAGTCTAACATACAGGCTGGAGGCAGTTTCAAACGTATTCAAACAAGTGCATCTCTCTCCCCAAGAATCTTTTAAAGGAGAATGTTTAAACAAATCTTAAGATTAAAATTCTTTCCCTAAGTCCTCTGGTCAGCATTTATCTTTTTATTGTATGTTACTTTTTTATATCAAAATGTATAACTTAATAAAATGATACCCAGTTAGCAAAGACTACATTCAGTTGTATGTCGCTCATTCCTCTTCCAATAAGTATAATTTCATCCTCTTTCCCAGGTTTCCAGTGGTCTTGGAGTAGGTAATGAACAGCCAAGCTGGCCTGAGAATCCAGACAGATGCTGCTTCTGAACTCTACCCTTCTCTACACACTTTGAACATCTTTTGCTCACGTTGCCATTTGACAGCTGTGTTTTCGAGGCCTACAGATGTTCGGCTGTCTTGATTCATTCATTCAAGCAAAATAACAGGAGTTTGAGATCTCACCTCATGCATCTGACCATGCTCTTTGTTTCTAGCAGTAAGCACATCAAGTTTGCACTATGGAAGGCACTCTGACATCTCTTGAGTGAAAACTAAGGACCAGACTCTACCACTTGACAACTCATAGAGACTGGATCAATGCTCTTCGGAGAAAGGTTAGGGGAACAGGACCACAGCCAGAGTAATTTCCCATTAGTACTCTTAAGAAAAAACGTGATGGTCTTGCTTCATGGGACCCTGTGGTTTAATGACTGCTTGGGCCAACTTGATGCCTACACAAATGATCAAAGCTGATGACAAAAAGAGACTTAGCAATAACTGGATATCTGACAGAGGGTGCAAGTGTGGTGGCATGTAGAGGCAGAGAAGACATAAGCAGGGTACCCAATAGCTTTTGCTTATTCAAGAGGTAAGGAACCATCTGCAATGTCGTCTAGCATTGGGATTCCCCACCCAGGCTCTGGATGACCCTATAATCTTCTAAGGACATAGATTCAAGTGGACAGTCCCAGCATCAGTGGGACCAGTAAACCATGTCACCAGTACATCTTTAGGTCTTTAGTAGCCTCAATACTGATGCTGGAGTTCTTTTTCACAGCAAGGACTGCTAACAAGCAGGCTGCTCTGAAGTCAGCTGTGTTTCCTAAACCCATATGAGGAGGCCCAAGTACAAGATGCACTTAAGAAGTGTGTACTGGGCTTCCTGGGGTGGGAAAGGCTTGTAAATTCTTGCAAAGAGTTCATCCTTTTCAAAAGATGAACATTAGCTTGCAGCTAATAAAATGGTTAGGTAACTATTCTGGATAGCATCGGAATGTGTGCTTCTTTCCAGTGTATGAGCAAAGTTTAGGAAAGGGAAGACTACGTTATTTTCTTTAGAATAAATATGCCCTCTTTTCTGCATACCTGGAGCTCCCTATTAACTCACTCTTTAGTGTCTGTGCATAGTCTGGGTACTCAACAACAGGAACAGCCCTTACCCCCTTCATTAGCCCAGTTTCTAACCTTTTGCTTTTCAAAAGAGCTAGGAGAGGAAGCTGAGATTAAAGGCCCTAGAGTGGAACAGTCATAAATCCAAAGGTTGCAGCGTACCCTCCTTCAGCTCAGCAGTAGGAGTAAAGAAGGTATTTCTTCCCACCCTATGAAGTACCAGTGTAAGCCTTAGGTTTTTGATGGCTACCCAATTTATGTGGGATCAAGAGAAGACAACAGGAGAACGTGGTGACAGAAAGAAAAACGTGACATCTGGTTTCCTTAGTCTTTTATTCTTCTACCTAACCATCTCTTAGGAAGCCACTAAGTGACCTGCTAGTGGACCAGATGTGAATGCACATCTGTCTGTTCCCTGAGATAAGGCCCTGAGAGCTCTGGATCATCAAGGTTATTGATATGCCCAGGAACCTGCACTTCCATAGCAAACTGTGCCCTTCTACCAGCTGTGAACATTGTTAGTCGTTACCTTTATGGATTACATAAGACTGAAATTCCCCCCAAAGTCATTCTGTTTTGGAGATGTCTGCTTACAAATTAATTAATTATATAGTATTATATATAATTATATAGTAAAGTAACAATATAGAAAAAATATTCCTTAAACATGAGCAAAAGGGGACTCCTGGAGATGTAGGGGGACAAGGATGAGAGTCTTGGGATGGAATGACAAAAGCAAAGTATGTATGAAAATATCTAAAATAAACCTAGTACTCTACATACAAACTTAAAAGCAAAAAGAGTTAAGAGTAAAACCATCATTTAAAAAAAATGGACATTAGCCACCAGGCTCCTAAGGGAGTCATAGCGGTTTGTGGGCAACAAATCACTCACTAATAGCAAATGATCAAAACCAGAAGGGTTTGGCAAGAGGAAGCCTCATCTACCACCAGTCTGAGAACCCCTAGGACAACTTGTTCCAAACCAATTATAAACATGACAGCATGACTTATTTACAGGTTCCACTTGCTTTAGACGGTTCATGCACACACTTCAATATGCTATCAGCTCTCTCTTCCGAGTTGGTAAGATGTGAACGTGTTGATTTTCATCTTCTAGTGTGTTGTTTCTCAATCTGAGAAGGAACATTTAAAGTTCTCAGTTCTGGCTTTGAAATATCCTCTCCGGAGGTTAAACTGTTAAAGTTTTCCTAAAATGTACCTCAGTGACAATCACATGGAACAAGCAGATGACTGACTAAGCTGCTGAGCTGTGCTCTTCAAGATGGCAGCCACTAGCCACAGGTGTCTGTGGGAATAATTGGATTTCAAACACAGAGGGTACAACTATGTTGTAGCTCATCCTTAATAGTTGTGATGAATTTTTTATTAATTATGACTCTTTTAACTAATAAATCATAAATGTGCTAGACATACAACTTATAAATGAACTTAATCTCATTTATCTCTTTCAATGTTTCAAAACTGTAGCTAATTTAACACTTCACAATTAGGAGCTAGAAAGATGGCTCAGTGGTTAAGAGGACTTGTTGTTCTTTCAGAAAACCCTAGATTGATCCCCCGTATCTACTTATGGAAGCTCACTGCTGCCTATAAACCCAGGTCCAGGGCATATGATACCCTCCTCTGGCCTCTGTACATGTACACACACACACACACACACACACTCACACACACATGCTATTTTTATTCACAACTATATATGTAGTGACCAATATATTTGTACTTGATAGCACTATATGAGAAACTATAGACTCAACTTGTTTGGAAGTACACCAAGTTTGCAATTTTGCCAGCATATTGGGAGGGTATTCAACTTAGAGAAGCCATGCTTTTTCTATGAATTACTTTATATGTGGAACAACACCCTGGCTCAGGGAGAATTCTCTATCATCCTGCTGTGTGGAGTGCTGCCATGCTACAAATGAGCACTTGCTGAGACCTGGGAGAGCTGTCTTGCATGTCTGTCATCTTATGTCTCACAGGCTGCCATTACTGTTTTCTTCTCAGATTAAGTTCTTAAGTTAGCTGTAAAAGTTATGGATCTCATGCCTGAAAAAAAAACACAGTTATGTATCTGGTTTTCTTTACCTATCTATCCCCTATAGAATTTAGACTACATAATCTCAAGTCCCTTACCCCTCCCCCATATTCTATAAACCCAAACCCTCTCTGTTCATACAGCTCAGAGACATGTCAGGGATATGAACCAATTATATTGCTGACCAAAGAAGACACTTCAAAATGTATTTGGGGAGAGATATTATCCTACTTCACAGCATTAAAGATAAAGGAATTGGCCCGAACTAACAGCTAAAACATCCCTGATGGCTCTGCTTAAGAGACGTGCTACATCTGGGATTTGCTAACTTGAGTCAGTGAAGACTTTCTATTTCCTCCCAATGACTTCCTGAAGTCATTTTTCACAGGGTTCCAACTTTCTAAGATGTCGTGCCATAAATGCCTTTGCTGTCAGCAGGCAGGGAGCCTGCCAAAGTTGGCCCTGCTGAGGCATTCCTTTGGTTCTCCCTGCTCCGGGGAGCTGAGGATGATGGACCGTTACTATCCTTTGGAGAGATACAAGTTCACTTTGATCAGGTACAAGTGAAGACTGTAGTCAGTTTCAGGGCCCTTGAGCAACATGCAGTTAGACACACTGTTCACATACTGTTACTGAGAATGGAAACACAGGAAGTGAGGACTGGTGGCAAATCAATACACACCAAATAGAAGGCAGAGCGGTTGGGATAATCCACGGGGGGCGGGGAGTGCTGCTCTGATAGGATGCCCTAGGATATGGTAACCAAATCTTCACTAGGCTGCCTTGCACCAGGCTGTCTTGATGTATTCTCTCTTGTCCACTGTCTCATTTGTACCAATCAACTTGTCATTACTTTTTTTTCTCACATTAAATTCTTTTTTAAGTTAGCATTTTAAAAAGTTATGGCTTTCATTATAGCATTTATCTTTAAAGATGCTCTTTTAATTTTGCAGATATGGGTGTTTTGCCTGGATGTGTGTCTATCTGTGCAGCACTTGCACGCCTAAAACCAATCAGATGGTTTTTGAGGTGAGCAAAGCTTAATGCATGTATCATGGATAGAATGTTTGAGAGAAATTCGAGACATTTGAACCTTAAGTGCTTGAAGGGAAAATAGGCCGGGGGAAAAAAAAAGCAAAAGCCCAAGTTTGCAACTAGACAATTAACAAGTAAAGTTTCTAGATATTAAGCATAAAGATTAGGTCTGCCTTGCCGGGCGGTGGTGGCGCACGCCTTTAATCCCAGCACTCGGGAGGCAGAGGCAGGCGGATTTCTGAGTTCGAGGCCAGCCTGGTCTACAGAGTGAGTTCCAGGACAGCCAGGGCTATACAGAGAAACCCTGTCTCGAAAAACCAAAAAAAAAAAAAAAAAAAAAAAAAAAAAAAAAAAAAAAAAAAAAAAAGATTAGGTCTGCCTCAAGAATAAGGACACAGAAAACAAAAACAACGTACAGAATCATATGGCTAAGCATCCCACAGAACCTTCAATGGAGTCCTTTGCTCACTACTTACTCTGTGGTAGACTGTAGAAAACGAAGAGAATGAGGATATTCTGACTATATGTACAACATCATTCTACATGGGCAGTAAACATTGGACCAGTAAGTCTAAAAAAGACTTCTAGACCCTTCTTACCTTGTGCACCAGCAACATGCTGTTCTCTTGTTTCCATTTCTGGCCTAATGATCACAAACAAGACAGTAAACAGGAAGAAATACTCCAAGACTGAGCTTCAGGCAGCAAAGGTCCTCTGTAACATCGTGGGTTGCCATCAAATGTCACTGTTAGCAGCAACTGGTATACGGGATTATGCAGCGACATCTCTTACACAGCCAATAGCTGTTCCTGTATTCAGCAGTTAGGTTCACGCAATTGCTAGTAGGCCAGAGATACATTCTACCTATGAAAGTAAAAGTTTCTTATGGGAAGGGGAAAATACTAGGTTTTCACACATTTTATTTCTCCCTTTCTCTCAGCAACAAATTGTAGCCTAACTCCTTCTCTGGATCCCTATCAAGACAGAGCTATTGATTTGAAGAACCGAACAAGGCTCGCTTCTCACAGGGCTCCTTTAGCAGAGTTTAGCTTTGAGTTGCCTCAACTGCTGAAGGCTGTTCTGTGCTCTCTGGGTCTGTAGGGCTGTGTTTCTGAAAAGGTGCCATCTGCTCCTGTGAATTTACAGCTTCTTCCAGCAAATAGGGAAAGCAGGAATAGGATTTCTCCAACTGAAAACCTAATACAGCACCAGCGTGCTCTGAAGAAATAGCTTTTATTGATGTGCCCAGTCTGAAGTGGAATGATTCCGGGCACGAGGTATTTAGCCCTCACATCTTCCCTCTGGATAAAATCCATATGAAAAAGGAGTGTTCTCACTGACCTCAGGTTTCCTGGCATCATCCCCGAGCCCTTGATCTTCCTGCTGAGAGACCTGGAGGAAATTTAGCCCTAGTCTGGGCTGTTCATTCTGTGAGTCCATGAAGAAGCAGTAAGTTTCCCATACACACATTTATCTCATTATTGGTGGCTCACCTGCAGACTGCTTAGGGAAATACCAAAGATTCCTATATAGACGTGAAGAGTTCAGAAGGTACACTTTAAAAATAATTCTGTCTTGTCAAAATGAATATCTCTCAGTTAGTTTTCTGTAACCACAGTGTCCTGATGTCTTCAAGTTGGTATTAGCTCTGTATCAAATGTTAACCCTCAGAGGAAAGACTTACTGGGGCTATCCACTAGCCACAAATATACACTTATGAATTCTCTTGTTCTCTGGAGCCAATGCCACTAAATTTCAATTAGTTTTCAACAAATTAACACTAGTGAGTCCTTGTCAAAGATACTTAATTTCTTCAAGGTTCAGTGTCCCAATCTATGAAATGTTAATAAAGAGGGCATTTGCCTGGTGGACATTTTTGAGAACACTGGGCCCAGCAATTGCCAGTGGGGACTTAGCACAGCTTTGACCCCATGTTCAGGGTGGTTCACATGTACCTTGAAACTGTTGTTTGTATTGACAAGACAAAGAATTTTAAAATTCTATATATGATTTTATTTTGTAACAGAGATTCACAAAAGATTAGCTAAGTGTCTTGTGATGTGCAGACAGAACACTTTTAGATGTTCCATACAAAGCTGATCTCTAGGCAGCTTTTGGTTGCTCTTCGAATTTGGGAACTACTGCTGGGTCTCCCAGGTCTGCGTTCCATGGTGGGTAAAGAAACACAGATGAACAAAATACTCCCTGCCCTAGCCAGAGGTGCCGTACAGCCTCACGTGGCCAGCAAGTGACAGGACTATTGACCTGTGATGTCTACCAAGTGTCAGCCTCATGTCATGTAATTTCCCTCATCCCAAAAGGACAGGCAGCTCTGAGCACAGGTGTGGACAATCATAGCAAGCTGACCAACCTCACCTGTTGTGTCTGGATCTGCTTTCTTCCAGAGGTTTCTGGAAAAGGCATGGAGGGCGTCAGGGTTCATCTGGGAACCTTTTGAAGAATGAGCTCAAATTCATTCTCATTCTGAATACCTTGTTATCACTATGGATAATCTTACAGTGTAAACGATTTCCAGCTGCCTTTAAAGAAAGTGACAGACTCTGTCTTGACAACTGTTCATAGGCTTGCTGTAGCTTCTTAATAGGGTTTGAGTTTCATTGCTACACCAAATCGGCAGAGCCCGAGTTCCCAGATTTGCTAATTCAGTTCCTTTGAAGTTAGGAAAAATCTCCCCATCCCTTTCTTTTCTTTCTTTGCTTCTCTCTGACCCCACCTCCCCCAGTAACATTTTTAAACAATCAGGCATGCAAGTGTCACCCGGGTATCTGAATTCAGAGATCTGGAAGGCTCTTTATTCTGGGAAACACGTAGGCTGAGCATTCCTGAAACGGAATCAACAAAACCTGTGCTTTCCCAGGTGGGCTGAGGTAATTGCAGGTGTGAATCCGCAGTGGAAGGAGAACAGGCAAGGGATGTAATAAGCAAGCAGCAGCCGCAGCCTTTGGTGAGGCTCCTTGGCCGGCTTTTCACTTCAGTTCATTTGCATTTCTTCAGCATAAGATGTCACAACAAAAGCCTTTATAATTCCAAAACCAGGCTCATCAGTCTATGACAGGAATTTTGCCTTCCATTAATCTAAGGAATTTATTGGTGTGTGTGTGTGTGTGTGTGTGTGTGTGTGTGTGTGTGTGTGTGTATGTGTGTGTCTGGGTGTACATGGTCAACAGAGATCAAAACTGAGGTGGTACTGACTTGAATCTTTGACCATAAGAACAACTTGTTTGAAAACTCTGTCAAAATTTCAGGGTCTGGATGATCTCCAGCACTCTGAGACCACACACAGATTAAGAAGCTTTGAATCAAGAGAGAGTAGCAAATCTCCCCATCAGAGCATAGTGGCCTTGACCCTGGGCATGCTGCATACAAGGGCAGCAGATCACTTGTAGAATTTCATCTTTATCTTGCCCTTTCTTCTTTTTCTCTTTCTTTCTTTCATCCTTTCTTTCTTTCTGGTCTCTCATTTTACCTAGAAGAAAAACTGTCCAGCTTCCACTTTCTTTCTTGCTCAAAGAGTAAACCATGTAAAAAAATATTTTGTCAGAATAAAACTGACAGGACTTTGCACTCTTTGCGAGATCTCAAGAGTCTGTGGTTATCCCATGCACATGGGGTGGGGGTGGGGTGCAGAGGCCAGAGTTGCGTCCTTCAGGATATGCTCCACCAGAGGATAGGAATGGCAGACTATCCTAGGGAGACCTGGAAAGAGCATTGTGCCTCAGACATGTGACAGAGGAGATCTCTACTGAAAGCACATTTAAAATATATTACAAAAAGCTGCATTAGTTCCTCTTACTGCTTAAGAAATATATAAACCATGAAGCTTAAAACAACACAGGTCGATTATTTCCATGATAAAAGTCTGAAGGCTGGAAAGAGGCTCACTGGATTCAAACTGAAGGCTCAGCAGGCTGTATTGATCTAGAGGCTTGGAGGGAAGGCTGGTACCCTGCATTTTCCAGCTTCTGGAAGGCACTTGCGTAGGTTGTATCATGACTACCTCATCTTTAAAACAATCAGCATCTTCGAATCTTGCTCTGATTCCCTTTGGGTATTGTTTTACCGTAGAGGGCCCTTGGTGAGGATATTAGCTCACGTCATCCCAGAGAATCTTGCTGTACAAAGTAACATCAGCTGAGGAGCAATCTTGATGCTATTTGAGATGTAATTTTTCTTTCCCATTACATATTATGGCCAGAGGCACGAGTGACTTGAGTATGGGCATCTTTAGGAATTCTTCTGTATACTTGTAAGGAAGAAAAGAGAATAAATAACTTGGGATTTTTAAGTGGAGGCTTGTCTACAGAGCAAAGAAAAACCTTAAGATAATGTTTCAATCCACGCTAAAGGACATTAAGAAGAGAAATGGCATAGTGAGCGGAAACAACATCAGAATTTTAAAAGTCTCAGAGGTCAGACGGCTATGGACCATTCAGTTCAGGCACCAGTTAGAAATCAAGAAGTGAAAGCACAAGAATGGAGAGAAACACAAGTTCCCTCAGCTCCTGGCATTGCTCAGACTGGAATTTTCCAGAAGCTCTAATCTATCATAAGTACCGCCCCTCATCAGCACACCTCTCTGCCAGGCACTGTGTGGCTACATGAGTCCTTTACATCCTCAGGGGAACCTTTGTCCCAGCTTGTTCCTGAGTTTGGAAGCTGCTCCTGAAGGCAGGGGAAGTCTAAAAGTCCTCTGTTATCTAGTCTTCTGTGCTGCTGTGTCTGCCACACCTAGCTTCTGGTCACCCATCCACACACCTTTATCAACTCTAGGTTTGCTGTCAGATCCTACTCATTTTTATGCCATATAGGAAAGAAGTCTTTTCTGTAAACTAATGGTTTATCACCATGCTTCCAAGAACCAGTAGAATATTTTATTTTTTGAATATCGGGTTGCATGGAACTGCTTACGCAAGTACCCTATATTCATTAAATCAGCATTAAATGTGAAGGACTTGTCAGTACACAAGTCCAGAGAGCCAGCAGCTTAATTCTAAACTACTGGAGATCTGACCTCAGAGAATGACATTAAAACCTTCAAAAATTCTGACACTGTCACTACCCTAAGAAGGAAACAATACGGTTGGTTGGGAGTAGAAATGAAGAAGGGTCGGCTCCCAGTGTTAACTGCACTCCACAGGCTCTAAACATGTATTAGTGAAAGTTGAGAAACAAATCTTAGTAGCCACCTCCAACACACACACACACACACACACACACACACACACACACACACACACA
>NW_021604684.1:1622004-1632886 GCF_004785775.1 Grammomys surdaster
CACACACACACACACACACACACACACACACACACACACACACACACGCTTTATATAATACTAGAAACGAATAGCTAGAAAGTGAAACTTCAAAAAAAATTACCATTGTAATACATCTAGGAACTCACAAAATATTTAATGGCATATTTCAAAATATGTGAAAACTCTAGACATAACAACAACAAAAAAAGATTTTTAGAAATCTTGAAAAATACCAAGATATACCAAGTTCATGGATCAGAAGATTGCATTTTCAAAAACATCTTCACTTTTCAATTCTTTTAGTTATGCAAATAATTCCCATACATACTCCATCTGCTGTTCCTAATGTTAATATTTTACATAGCCAGGGTACATTTATCAAAACCAAATGATTGTTGATATAAAAGTATTAGCTAGATTGCATAGACACTATTTGGACCTCATCAACATTTTCTGCTACCCTTTCCCGAAAGAATACCATCAAGGGCACCATGTCACACTCAAGGTCATGTGTCTTTTTAAAATATTTCTGTGTTGTTCCATTTTGCACAACATTTCAAAGAATACATTCAAGGTGTTTTGCAGAATGTCTCAACTTGGGTTGTTGGGAGTCATTTTTTTAATTTGTTTTGTTTTATTTTGTTTTGTTTTTGTTAGACTGAATTTGAGGAAGGAAGAATATAGCATTGATGTGCCATGTTCGGTAGATTGTATCAGAGGTCTATGACGTGAGCATTGCTTATTACTGGTGATGGGTCTACTGTGACATCTGGGACAACTGGATTTTCCTGTCTCCTTAAACTTTATATACAATGTGAGGACACTTCGCATAAAATTTAACTCAAAATGGATAAAGCTAAATGTAAAACTAAAAGCATAAACTTGTAGATAAACAAACAAGAGAAAAAATCTTATTAAATTTGTGAGAAACAGCAAGAAGAACGCATTCACATGCATACATGAACACTCACACGTGAACAAATAATGAATCATAACAAAAAAATCATAAACTAGACTCCATCAAAAGTGAAGCTTTCTAGGCATTAGAGAGCTGGCTCAGAGGTTAAGAACAGATACTGCTTTTGCAGAGGACCCAAATTCACTTCCCAGCATCCGGTGGCTCACAACCACCTGTACTTCTAGGTCCTTGTCTCCCCAAGCACTTACACTCACATACACATAGACACGCATATGCCCCACACATACACATAATTATTTTCAATGTTAAAACTATTTTTTAAAATAAGAGCTATTGATCAGAAGTTAACATTCAAAATTCTAAGAGACAAGCCAAAGCTACCTGGATTGAAAATAATTGTCACACTTCCTGGATGCAAAATGTACGTAGGGGAAAGTGGTTTGTACCACTCACACATAAGATGAAATAACGTTTTTTTTTTTTAAACTGACACGATACTTCAACAATCACTTCCAAAGGAATATGTGTAATTGCCAATAAGAATAGAACAGCTGGTGAACATCATTAGCCTGCACAGATTAAAACCATGATGAGTTACCACTAAAGTTCCCTGCTAAGGAAGCCAACATTAAAGAGATAGACAATGCTACATTTTGGCAAAGATGTGAATTGCTGGGACCGCTCGTGCATTTCTGGTGGAAATGTAAAACAGTTTGGCAGTTTCTTCTAAAGTTAAACACATGCTTATTTTAGAAATCATCAATTCACACCTAGCTATTCACTCAAGAGAAATGAAAACATACGTTACACAGAGAATTGTTCGAGTATATTTTAGCTGTTTTATTCATAAGTTCCTCAACCTACAAAACAGTTAAAAAAATCCATGGAAGGTGGTTAGATAAAAATGTTAAGATACATCTATGCAATGGAAACCAATTCAAGAATAAATTATAATGCATGAAAGATGCTATATCAGAAGTCCACATCATAGCCTTCCACTGATACATATTCTAAACTGACCGAGATAATCTATGTAGTGACAGACAGCAGATAATGGTGACAATGGACACCTGAGCCATGAATAGAATATGGTGTTGACTACACACAGCATTTGAAATATTTTGTGCTGATGAAGATATGATATATCCTAACAATGTTGGAGGTACCATGAGCTCACACTCATACGAACATTTTAAATTGTTTCAAGTAGAGTACACCCCCCCATTTTGCTTCATTATGTTTATTTTATAAAACAAGTTAGCTATTACTTTTTAGCAATACATCTTGCCTACTACTTTTGGGAAGAGGATTTATAATCCCAGGGTGTTTATATGAAGTACATTTCTTCATGCACTCTCCTAACCATTAGAGGAGATGGTACATCTCCTTGCATCTCGATTAAACACAATATATAATTCAAAATAGAAATAAAAACAATGCCTTATTAAAACAGTTGGGAAAGTGTATATTGGAATATAACCCCCCAGTGTTCAAATTCTTAGTTTGCCAATAATATTACTGTTTATCTAAAAAAAAAAAAAAAAAAAACAAGATACAGAAGAAAGTTTAGGATTTAGGGGAAATTCCATGGTGTAGGTAGACTTCTCAGATGAGTTAATCTGATGGAAGAAGATGAACAGGTAAATGTACCACCACTACTTCTCACAGTGTCTAACTCTATATTAAGATACCAATGAAATAAACAATGCTCGAAAAGCCAAGTGACAAGCTCTACCTATGAGAACAGAAAATGAGATATGGGCATCTTGGATGGGCTTTTTTTTTTCAGGTTTCTTGCTCTTGTTATTGCACTACCCCCTTAAAAGTACAAATCATGACCTGGTGTGGTGGCACATATCTTTAATCCCATAGCATGGGAGGCAAAGGCAGGTAGATCTCTGTGAGTTTGAGGCCAGCCTAATCTACAGAGCCAATTACAAGACAGCCAGGGCTACACAGAGTAACCCTGTCTTGAAAAACAATCAAGCAAACAAAAATGTATAAATCATGGACAATGTCCATGAAAAGTTGAAAGTTCGATTAACAAGACATAACTTGTACACAGGAAACTACTTAAAAGCCACTCAAGACACCATGTTCCCAAATGCCAAATCCTGTGGTTTCAACTAAAAATATAATAGGAATTCTTGAGAACAAGAGATCAATGTCAGATGATGTGGCTGAAAATTGGGTCTCGTAACACACTAAAACTACAGAACTGGATCTTAGAACAAGGAACTGTCCACATGTGTACAAAGGAAATTCACTAACTCGCCCTCTGTGAGCAAAACCAGATTTTATTAGCCAGAAGGCTTTCATGGTAAGAGAACTTTGAGCAAATTTTGAAGGAAAGATCAGAATGGTGAGAATCACTATATACATGTTTAAGGGGAAGGGGCCTCAGAGGTCATCATCTTCTCAAGTCCATGGTTTTATAAGTAGAAGCAACCAGGTTCAGGTGTAGGCTACACCTCATGAGAGACTAAGTGGGATTTGGCCAATATGGGAAACTAGACAGGGTCAGAGGCAGGTCCAGTGTGAGCATACCACCCAGCATTTCTAAGCATTTAGTAAGTGGCAAATGTGGTATCCACTGGGATGAAGTGTTTAATACTGGTCTTTGATTTTAGTCTTCTTGGTGACTTCCTGGATAAATCGCATGCATTGGGAACAGCACTGGGAGACATACAGAGTCAGGTCCCAGAAACAACTCATCCTTGGAACCCTGAACCTCCTCATAAAAGAATCCACCTGTTTAGAGGTCACCTTGTATAAGAAAAATCAGGGTTCTCCAAGAGGGTTTAGAAAATAAGAAACATCATAGGGAAACGGAAAGCAGCCAAGGAATGCCAAGGCACCAGGTAAGAGAGTGGAGAAGCCTTGTGGAGGAGAGTCTTCCAGCTCCAGACATCCCCACGGATATCTTGTGGACCAGAAATGTGGCCCCAGTCCAAGTCGATTCTGAGTTCTTGATAGGTCACTGGGCAAGTAGAGCTTTTTTTGTTTGTTTTGTTTTCTGGTTTTTAACTGCTAAGCTTTGAAGTAATTTGCTGTAAAACAATAATTAAAAAAAAATTGCTAGTGTCCCTGATAGTCTCTCTCTACACCTTTTGTCTTTATAAAACCCTGCAAGAGTAAAAAAAAAGGAAACACTGCAGCGCTTTGGATAAAAGGCTAAGCAAGTTGAATATGGCAAGCTGACTTGCATGGGTGCTGGGTGGTTGCATGGGTGCTGGGTGGTTGCATGGGTGCTGAGTGGTTGCATGGGTGCTGGGTGGTTGCATGGGTGCTGGGTGGTTGAAGGAAGACTGGTCAGCATCTGTGGGGAATCAAGGCATGCCAGAAATTAATATTCTTACATCACTTTCTAAGGATATGAAACCTTTGGGAATGGTCCCTTCAATCCATGAAACTGTCATCCCTCTTTGTGTCTAATTTTTCTTGTATAAGAGATAAAAATGACAGCCCTGGTTCTGCTTGTCTCAAAGAATGATCATTATAGCACAATATAGTCATCACCAATGTTCTTTCTGGTCATCTCTCACACTTCCATTTCTGTGTGCATGAAGAAATTACCCCTGCTCCTTTGTGCCTGAGTTGGGTCACATGGCTATTTCTAACCAATGTGCTGAGTGCAGAACTAATATGTGCCTCTCCCTGAGCTAGTGTGTTTATTAGAAAGTTCTAGACCTTCTAAACCTCTTGTGTCCCCCTGCAGTTGACATCCTCCTGGTCCATTCTGGACTACTGAGTGGATCAGGGGTGAGTGGCAGCTGCCAAAATATTATAGACTTGTAATATGAATGACAAGTAAACTTGATCATTTCAGTCACAGACTTGGGGAATTACCTGGTACTGCAACATAGCACCAACTGTTCTGACCCATTCGTTACAGAGGATTGGAACTACCCAGGAATCTGTAATGGGATCTGAATACTACAGGGAGCAGGCATCAGCAGGCTTCTGCATGAAGAAGTGCTCTACATGACTATCCTATTTCTAGTAGGCTCCCACGGTTTCATTCCACAGAAGAAGTCATCCAGATTCTCTGAGTCAAATGTTCTCTACATAAATGGCTGATGGTGGTGGGGGTAGCAACAGTATTAAACAGTATCCACTGTTCAATGTCAACTGTATGACTAAGAATCATTGTGCATACAAAGTCTCGTTCTCAAACAATGTACCTTGTTGAATGTATTTAATATCCTACTTTAACAATAGACATTAATGTTAGAGGGTTCAATACTCAGCTGTACCCCTTGCCTCTCCATCTTTGAGTCTATACTTATGAAGTCCAGTACTGCAGTAAGGAAAAGTGAGTGCCTCCCCTATAAAACACATATAGAACATGGCAAATGTCCTGAACACATTATATGGTTGCTTTCACTGGAGTTTTAATGGGAAGCTAAAGTCAGCTAGACAGCCCTGGGTCCAAGGCATCTGGCACCCATGTGTGGGATGTGCGTGCTTCACTGTGTCCTTCCAGGATGGCACAGACATTAATTGCTTAATATGGAAGAGGCAGGAACTGGGAACAATAATGCTCAATTCCAAAGTCAGCTTGATTTTACCTTCATGGGGCCCCAGCATGATGCTACCCACAGGCCTCTCAAGGCTTGAAAGTACAGCTTGGAGCTTCAGCTCCATTTGGGGCATGTGGGGTTGGCACTGAGACCACAGGACCAACCTGATTAAGTACATGTGGTAAACGTGAAGGGTGAAGATGTTCAAAATATCCCTGGACCCACCCCAAACTTTGGGTGGCCTCGAATGCCAAACTCAGCCTGGAACTAACACTCGCATGCAGAGATCTTGAATTAGAGTACGTCAGAATCATTTCACAGTGTTTTGGGCTGCGGGGAGGACATGAAGACATTTGGAAAGGTTACAGAAGACTAGAGACTTACATTGCTGTGACTCCTGATGAGATGACATTCATCTGAATAAAACCTCACTTGCTCGGACTTTCCATATTCCCCTGGGACCCAGGCACAACCTCTCTCTCCTCTTTAAGAATTCCCTACCCCACTCTATCTGTCAAATCTTGCCCTCAGCTCAAATACCTCCATCCCCTTTGGACTAATTTCCCATGCTTCTGAAATTCTCTTTTCCCCTCCAAAGTATCTTGGGGGGAAGTCTATTTCCTATTCCATACACTGTCTCTGAATTCAGAATTCCTGGGTTTCTGTTTATCTTTCTTCTTGCAGCTAGTCCTCCAGAGTTAGCAACCCATAGCTTACCTTAACTTCTCTAAAAATGTCTTGACACTGTTAATTGATGGGGTAGTTCAATGTCAGTTTCCTGCCACCAAGTGTGTGCAGCACTGAGTGTGGCCACAGGCACAATAATGAATCTTGAAGACATCATCTCTGTCCTTCTGAGCTTACATCCTAACCATGAGATGGTCCTCATGCTCTTGAAATGCTTCTATCTTTCACTCCCCCAAACTCCTCCTTCATCTGCTTCTTCACCAGTAGTAGATTTGAGGAAAAGGAAGGTCTGTATGCAAGGAGCACAATATATGGGTTTTGCCCAGTGATATGTTTTGGTTATTAGATTGTGACAAAATAATTACTTAAAGAGACAGTAGAATCACAATGAGATCTTTCCAATCCTTCAAAGGCTAGCCTGGACTTGTTCAAAAAGTATAATCAATGGTGATACTTTAACCACATTTCCTGTAAGTGAATATGGGACACTAATACTTTTTATTCATTATTAATTATTATCACTGTGTGTGTACATATGATGGACATGTGTTGTATGGGTATGGAAGGCCATGGTACATGTAGAGAAGCCAGAGGACAGACAGCCCTTCAGAGTCAGTTCTGTCCTTCTACCTAAGTTCTAGTGATCAGCTTCAAGCCATCTGACCCATATGTCAAGCATTTTTACATGCTGAGCCATCTTGTCAGCCCAGCACAAAGTATCTTTTATGCTATGTGTGTGACTCGACAAGGTGGAGTAGAAAGAGATGATTTGATTCTAAGTAAGGAAGCCGGTAGATCATTGAGTCCAGCCTAATTAGACTTACACAGAAAGTAAGCATAGACTTAGGAGCCAAAAAGAGATGTATACTAGTTGGTCAGTGATCACCCTAGTCTTCAAGAGGCCTGGGACACTCAAGGCAACACATACAGATGATGCAGAAAACTTAAGCCACAACCAATCTAATATACTCTATATTTTGTGTTTATCCCTCCTGTCAGCTAGCTATCGCTCTGAAGCAAGGTACCTCAGTACTCAATTCCTACAACATCACAATGAGATGGGTTAAGCCCTTTGAAAATTAGATGTGAAGATATTTGGTTAGTGTGGTCCTGGGAAGCCACGGAAAAATGGCATTGCTTTTGAAATTTAACTGACTGGAAGATAGTAATCACATATCTACTTGAAGGAATCTAATTTCAAACAGAAGGGATAACAAGATGGATGAACATGTTGAAAGGCAGCGGAATAGCAGGAATGAGAGTCAGAGTAGACATACCAATTTGGAGTCACAGAACAGGTTGCAACTACCAACCGAGTAAGTAATTATGGGGTGTGGAAAGAGGGGGATAGAGAAATGGTAGCAGAAGTTAACCAAACTGAGAAGTGGGATTATTCAGCCAAGTGATGGTGAGGTATGCCACATGGAAATCAGATGACTAAAGTGGCATAATGAAAAGAAATTGCCCCAAGGGAGAGCTAGATGACCCCTAACAGTGAAGAAACCATTCCAAATAGAAAGCCCCAGGGCACTCCAGTTCCTACTGGAGACCAGGGGACAAGAGGAGGTACCAAAGTGTATGGACAGGACAGAGAAGGCAATGAAATAAGAAATCCAGAAAGTGATCATGTTGCTGGGACCTGGGCTTAGTGCACTGAAGGAGGAAGTGGTGACTTGCAAGTCACATGTCTTTGGGAGCCCTAATGTGAAGATGGAGAGTTGCCAACGTGACTTTGAGAGGCAACTGTCATAAGTGCTATCAGTGCCTGAACACTGGCAGAGACAAAGACACAGTGAGGTAACTTAGATGATGAAGGAAAGAGGGATAAAGAAATAGGGAAAAAGAAAGATACACCACAGAGGAGTTTGTATACAAATAGATATTATCAAAGAATATGTGATAAGATCTATCAAACAGTGATCTAGCAAAGAAACAAGAAAAATTACTAGAAACGTGTTCTTTAAAGTAGAACCTGAAGCTAAGTAAGAAGTTTGAAGAATGAATTTATATTTTCTGATTCACTTATTTATTTGTGTGTGTTCGCATATAAGTGCCATAGGTACCACAGCACACATTTGGAGGTGAGGGGACAACATTGCAAAATCTGTCCTCTTCTTCTACCATGTGGATTGAACTTGGATCCCCAGGCTTGGTGGCAAGAGCCTTTATCCACAGGACCAACTCATCAGTACAAAGAATGAATGTACTAGATAAACATGGTCAACTTACTAGGTATTACTGAAGATTCATTTTAGATGTGTTGCCATAAATGGAGGAAGAAACTCTCAGCAACACAACATGTAAGATCACTGCATCAAAGACTCGGATATAATGGAGCAGTGATGGTAATGGTTCCTCCAAACCCTAGGCCCCATGCGCATCTTGGGGAGGAACTGATGTTACCCGCCCACTAGTTGGATGACATGCAGAATAGGAGCCTCCCCCTATTAGACACATCTGATCAGACATCTGGTTGTAGTCCAACCTATCCCAGCTTCCATAGACAATCATTTCTATGAACCAGAATGCAGGTAAATCTTATCCACAGACAAGATGGCACCTTTGTATTTATGACCTCAAGTTGCCTCATGGGAGGTACTATCTCCAAACGTTAGTTTCCTAGAATCTCTGATTATAAACACATATTACCTCCAAAGCTTCCTTGGAGGAACAAGACCATGTAGTTTGTCTTGGAAATACAAACTACAGGAAATAGTTGCCTGACACATTCATGGAGAATTGCCTCTAATCCTACATGGATTCTAAAAATGTCAATGTGATAGCAGAAGTGGGGATGGGGGAAGAACACAGCAGAGGGAGGGGCAAGAACAGACAAAATATAAATTTTCTTTCAATGAATATAGGTAAGCCTATGTGGTATGGGTGTGGATATGGGTGTGTGTGTGTGTGTGTGTGTGTGTGTGTGTGTGTGTGTGTGTGTAAGAGAGAGAGAGGGAAGGGGTGGGGGAGCACTTGATAAGCTATGTATTATAGGATCTTGGACTCTGGGGTAACAGTAGAGAGACATACAAGGTAACCAGATTTGTGGGGTTATAAAATATATGAACAGTCAGAAACTCCTCTGTACAGGAGTCAGATGTCATACTACAGTCAGACACTCCTATGTGCCACTATAAAGGATAGGAAGCCTTGGCTTCTGAAGTTGACTGAAAATGATGCATATAGAGATGTGCTGTTGGAAAGCTCAAAGCTGATAGGATGAGGAAGTGATGATCAAGAATGTCTAGGCTTAGGGGTTGATGTCAAAAGTATCCCCTCTCCAGGAAAAAGACATCAGGATGAGTATGGCCCTCATGCCTCACTGGATAACGACAGGGGGACTGGAGCCATTACAAGGTCCCCTTCAGTTACTGGAAGTCAGGCCTCTATCCCCGCCTTCACAAGATTAGAATCGCCACAGCCCTTCTATAATTAGAGAAAGGAGGAGATGTCAGGGACGTCCCTGCTTACACACTGAAGGCCTAAAATCAGCCATAGGCCTAAAATCAGCCATTGGCCTGTCATACATGTATACTAACACCAAGTCTTGGGTCTCTGTGGAAAAACACTGAAACAGATGGCTATAAGCTATTGTAATCAGGCAGCTTTCATGGAAATTTATCAGCCTGAGGAGTCATAGACCTTGTAAATAGGTAGCCTTGGCAGACAATACCAACTTAGATAAGGACAAGTGAATCACAGGCAGAGTCATAGTGACCTGTCCCCTGAACCTTTACCCATCTGATACTGGGTTCTGAAAGATATCTGTATTCCCCCTGAACACCCACGCTCCAATGTCATCCCCTTCCCCACATCCTGCCTTTCTGTGTTTATAACCCCTGTGTGAATGAATTACGATTTGGAAAAAAAATAAATAATTTAAAAAAAAAAAGAATATCTAGGCTTGTTGGATGCTAGAGCAGTCATGGCAGCAGACACCTTGCTGAGATTCAAGTGTGCAGAGAGCTAGAACACTCCTGAGGGGGAAGAGCAGACTCAGGGGTCTGTGTAGCACCTGTGGAGGTCCCCGAACTGTCCCCAAACTAGCCATCCATCTGGGTTAAATAAATCTTTTGAGCCATCAAGACTCCAGATTTTCCTTTAATGAAAGAGTTATAATGTATATGTTCAAAAGACACATTTCGGAGTTTTTGTTTTTTAATTTAAGGGAGGAAACTATGTCTAACTAGTTTAGGCAAAAAGAAAATTTAATGATTCATGAAAAGTTCAGGAATCACTGAAAAAGTCACAAGTTCTCTGTCTTTCTCTAACACATATACTATCTTGGTAAAAATTCTTTCTGTTGGGATCCATAGCAAATCTAATTTATTTTATTCTTACAGTTAGTATTGTATTGTCAGAGGATAAAAGAGACTCCTTGACCCAGTGATGTCAGTTTACATCTTGGGGTTAGACATTTTTAACATTTTAGACATCTTGGGCTTGGATCACATCTAACCTTGACTTATCTATTATGTTTAGGATGAGATCTTATTCTGCTTGGCCTAAGACATGGACTCAATTTTAGATCTCTGGCTGTATGGGAAAGTGGGGTACGGGTGACTTACAAAAGAAGATGCTTCAAGAACCGTGTGTGGTGCTAAGTACTTACAACCCTAGCATCAAGGAAGTGGGGGAGGCAGACCATGAGTTCAAGGCCAGCTTGGGTTACAAGTGGATGGCCAGTCTGGGCACCTGATTCTGATAGATATGAGGAGAGAGGGGGGAGGGAGAGAGAGAGAGAGAGAGAGAGAGAGAGAGAGAGAGAGAG
>NW_021604684.1:1633286-1653796 GCF_004785775.1 Grammomys surdaster
GTGGTGGTGCACGCCTTTAATCCCAGCACTTGGGAGGCAGAGGCAGGTGGATTTCTGAGTACGAGGCCAGCCTGGTCTACAAAGTGAGTTACAGGACAGCCAGGGCTACACAGAGAAACCCTGTCTCGAAAAACCAAAAGAGGAAGAGGAAGAGGAAGAGGAAGAGGAAGAGGAAGAGGAAGAAGAAGAAGCAGAAGAAGAAGAAGAAGAAGAAGAAGAAGAAGAAGAAGAAGAAGAAGACAGGATCTTTAGTTCTGAATTGTTTGCCTGAGCAACAGTGATTACAGGGAAAGTGTGCTGGAACAGGGGTATCTGAAGATTCGGATTGTAGGCCACCATTGGAGATACATCCAGACACCATGGCCAGTGTCACCATACATCTGCCTCGTCTATAGTTATGACACACTGACCTTCACCACGAGCTTTATAAGGACATTTATAGAGCTTGTAGTATTAAAGCTTGCTTTGTTCATTTAGACCCTTTGAGTTTTACTTTTATTTGATTCACCCCATATCTCTACTCTCTGACTAGAAGAAATCATGCCCACCAGGACTGATGCTCAATGTCTCCCTTAAACTCTATCCTTAACTTCCTCTACCCAGCTACACTGTCTTTTAGCCATAAAACTTCCCATGTCCTCCCAGAGGCTGCCTGTATTCTATAGTCTCCTATGAGATGCCTATCTATCGCTGCCCAGCCTTGAACAGCAATTAATATTCCATAACTGTCCTAGAACAACGTTGCTTGTTCTGTCTGCATCTCTGAACAGTGGCTCATATCACATTTTAAAAAGCAGGCCAGTTTTTGAAATTAACTAATCTGTTATTTAAAAATCAAGTCTACAGTTTGTTTAATTGAATTAACCAGTGAATGTTGTTTTGCTTGTACAGAGCTGAGCTAAAAGGAAATTACTTCAACGGTTTTCAAATTTAGCCATGTCAGAAAAAGATCGATTCCAATTGGCAGCTTACAATGGAAACTATTCTACATTTGCAATGTGTTTTCCTCCCTTAAATAACTCATTGCTTTATTATTGTAGGGTCATTTATGAGCATGGTTGGAATGACCCGAGGGTCTGCATGTCCAAATCAAATGGCCTTAGAGTAGTCGCTCTCTCCACAGACTTACAAGGCTAAATGAAAACCTGTGTTATACGCAGTCGATAAATAATAACAGAAAGAATTCTAGGCTATTTGCTGAATCTGGGCAAAGCTTGATCTAATTAACTCAGTATCATAAACCTTTGCTAAGCACTTCACGTACATTTTAATTTGGTAGCCCCAGTAACTAACACATCTATGGAAAAGGTGAGCATATTACACAGAATCAACAGTTTGCAGATTGGTGTGGAGGGAATTCCAGGGGGAAACAGCTGGTTTTACCAAAGTCTATGCATTAACTCCTCTGTTTTCTTTACCTTCTGTTTATCCTATCCTAGATTCAAAAATACCGGGTTCCTACCTACTGGCAAATCCGTAGGTCATCTTAGAGCAATCGTTCTCAACCTTCTTAATGCTGTGACCCTTTAACACAGTTCCTCGAGTTGTGATGACACCTTGACCATTAAATTATTTCATTGCTACTTTGCACCTGTAATTTTGCTACTGTTATGAATTGTAATGTAAATAACTGTTTTGCAGGACATCTGATATGTGCCCCCCCCCAAAAGGTTGTGACTCACAGGTTGAGAACCACTGACTTAGTTAGGATCTTGAGAAGAGAACCAACCAGCCAGGGAGGTATGTTGAAATGTGCCTACTCCACTGGACCCTTTTCAAAGGTCAAACCAGCTTACTGGAAATGATTGGCTCTCTGGGTGACAGTGAACAAGAAAAGCCATACCATTCTGATCTATTCATGTGATTAAATCCTCTTTGGCCTTTTCTTAATCTCAAACTGCGTTAAGAATTAGAAGTAAAAATGGAATGGGAGCCAGAGGTTCAGAATAGGACTGAAAGAACAGAGGAAGGACTCCCACTGTGCGGCCTTGGGATAGCTTCAGGCAGAGGATGGAAGGGAAATTAAAACCTGACGTATTGAGAGTAACTTCCTGTTATTTCTCAGCCACACAGTTAACAGTACTTGCTAGAAGTCTAAAACAGTTGGCAAATATATGTTTCTATATACTTCTTAAGTTATTATCTGTGTGACTTCTGTAATTTGACCTCAGAAGGCACAGCCTTATAAAGCCATTAACAATTTTAATACAATACAAAAAAAACTCTAGGATTTTTCTGTTTAGAAAACTATCATTTGGAAAAAACAAACAAGCCAAAGCCTTATTCTTCTCAAATCTTTGCTGGTAAAGAGTGTTCCTGCTTATCTTTATTTGCTTGATTAAAAAAATTATTTCATTTTATTGGATTTCTATTGCATTATAAAATGCAAAGTTGTATGTCTGACTTTTCTGACTAAGAATAGCTTACTAGTGCTTAGGCTGTGGCTCAGTCATAGAGAGTTTACCTAATGTGTACAAGGCCCTGGGTTCTATCACTAGCAGTGAATGAGAGATACACACCTTACTGACCTATTGCATTGACAGATACAGTCTCTTCTTGACATGGAGAATGCAATTAAGTCAAATAATATACATTGAGTACTGCATTAGTTTCATTTCTGCTGCTGTGATAAAATATCCTGACAAAATTAACTTCAGGGGGAAAGGTTACTTTTCATACATAGTTTCAGGTCCATCATTGTGGGGAAGTCACAGCACCTGGAGTTTAAAATAGCTGGTCACATTGCGTCCCCAGTCAAGAAGCAGGGAACACTAAATTAATGCACACATTCTCGTGTTTAGTTCTCATTCTCATTCTCTAATGCAGTTTGGGATTCCCTGCCTAGGGAATAGTGCCACCCACAGTAAGCAGGTCTTCTTACCTGCATTAATGTTTTCAAGATGATCTTCCATAGCCATGCCCACAGCCCAACCTAATTAGACAACTCCTCATTGAGACTCTCTTCTCAGGGGATTCTACATGGCATCAGGGTAACAAGTAAAACTAACTGTCACAAATAAATTTCATCTGTATACATCTACTCAAATTTTCCTTTCAAGCTCCAAATTATAAAAAGGTATTTTTAAATAGTCAGTTGTCTTTGTGTTTCTGAGATACTCAATCAGGTTGTGCTGTACTTTTTCAAATACCTGCAACAACTTGGTACCATTCTACTCAATAGTCTCTTCTAACTTTTTATTATGATTTCCTATGATGTTCATTTTCTTTTTTTTTTTTAATTTCTTTTTTTTTGAACATGAAATGCTTTTTTTTATAGCATGTTTTACAAGGGGAGGGGGTAAGAGGGTCCAGGTGGTGGAAAAGTACAAAATCTTCTTGGCCTGTGCCTTGAAACATGTCATGGTCTATATGGTACACTGCCTTGAATTATGATCTACCTGCAGTTCTTCAGAAGATATGGTACACTGCTTGAGTTATGGTCTCCCTGCTATTCTTAAGAAGACATGGTACTCTGCTTTGAGTCTATCTGCAGTTGCTAAGCAGGATCTTGCAGTTGCCAAGCTTCAGAGGACATTGTGCAGGTGGGGAAAGGTAGGGGGTAAGGGTAAGGGCGAGGGTCCTGGCTTCTGGCATCTCCCCCTTCTCTGTTTAGTTAGAGAAGGCGTCTTATGTTCAATCCCAACTATGTGAGTTTTGAATTTGGATGTCTAATTATGGGGGGTCTTAGACAAGTTCACAACCCCAAAACACTGATGTGAGACGAGTCACATCGATGGTCGAAGGCTTTAGGCTGTCGACGATGGGCAACGTCAAGGGACTCTGATGTGGGTGAAAGGAGGGTGAGAGCCCTGTCTTAGGCCATGTAGGCTGCACCCACTCCCAGCACCACGCACTCCTTTTCGGCTGCATTGGGTGGGCCCCTGGGAAGTGGACCTACAATAATCCCGTCATTGGACTAACTCACAGCCATCCTAGTCTCTTGTAAATGTTCAAGTTACCAACCATTTGTCAGTTTGGGGTGTAATATTGTCATAAAGGAAGGCTCCCCAATGTTAGCGGCCATATCAAGGGTGGCCTTGGTTTAGGAAAAAGCCAATTTTTGTTGTGGTAATCAAGAGGCCAAGCTCTCTAGCGAGAGAAATGAGGGCAAAGCCAGGCATACCAGGAACCCTTCTGGAGGGCGTGGAAGTCTAGGGGTCGACCGTAGGGGGAGGCAGGGGAGCTGACAGCTGTGTCAGTCTCCTGCGGAGTCATTTCTGGATCCTCTGCAATTTTCAGCTGATGGTAATGAACTTCAACTGCCTTCTTGATGGCAGCATCAACCTGGTTCCGTGGACGACAGGTCACGGGCGATGATCTCTGTCTTGCTCAATCTTGATGTTGTGCGCACATCCTCTCAATGAGGGTCCGTCCGGATGGGTCCGTGCCTCGAGCCCCACGTCTGGGTGCCACTTGACCCGACCGGCGGGTCCTGGTTATTCGTGGGGGCGAGGAGGACTGCAACCTGCTATTCTTCAGAAGATATGGTACACTGCTTGAGTTATGGTCTCCCTGCTATTCTTCAGATGATATGGTACACTGCTTTGAGTCTATCTGCAGTTGCCAAGCAGGATCTTGCAGTTGCCCAGCTTCAGGGGACCTTGTGCAGGTGGGAAAAGGTAGGGGGTGAGGGTAAGGGCGAGGCTCCTGGCTTCTGGTCCATCTGGGTTAGAACTTCTAATAGCAGGCATCACGGGTGATTCAATTTTACCTGGGATGCTGCGTGAGTTCAAGCTCCTGGGAGTCCCTGTTTTTCTTGGTTTTCTGCGGTTGGGAACGGAGCTGCTGCCTGCGACCTGCTCTAGGCTCGGTCCCAAACCGGAAGTTGATGTTCATTTTCATTTCAGCAGAATCTTGACTGGCCTCATAGAATGAATTGGCTTTCTTTTCCCTCCCCCTTTTCAGTTGCTGTATTACCTCTTGAACCATGTACAACTCAAACTTTAACTTCTCTTGTTGAAGTTTTCTTCACATCATTTTATCTATATTTCATATCTAGGCCCATATGTATCCTTTCCATGTCTGTTTTTATCATTTACATGTCTGTTTGTATCTTTTACATGTCTGTTTTTAATCTGTTTCTATCCTTTGTTTTTCTTGTCTCATTTGTACTTGTTTCATCATTTCCTTCCATAATTTCTCCTAATTTAATGACCTTTATGGTTGTATGTATTTTTACTTTAATCTGGCATGAACTGTGAATCAAATTAATTTTTATAACTTTGGTATGAGAGGTGTGCTCATGTTTCTCCTATGGAGGACTCTTGTACCTTGCTACCACTAAGAACTCATACTTATTCAGACCTACACACTCTAATGGATGGAACCTCCACAGAGAATTTGCTCTGGATTTGCTTCAAATAACATGACTTGGCACCTGTCTCACATGAATCCTTTCCACTCCCCAATGATCTTTAGTGGTCACACTCTTTGCTGTCTCTCTGTCATACAACCCAAGACAGAGAGAATGTTTGGCTGCAGCCCTGTCTACATTTAATGCTTCTTTTCTTTCTGATCCATGGGGTCTTTATTCTGTCGATTGTTCTCAGCTTACACATTATATTGTATTCATCTTTATTGCATGGTATATGCATTGAGATGACATTGTTCAATCATGGCTACCTGTATCACTCTGAGAGGAAATCAACAGCTGCTCCAAGAGGAAGGGAAAGTCAGATGTTCCTGTTCGAGAGTCAGGAGAGTACGTATTATACATACTTTAGTACATGGCAGGATGTATACAAAGAAAGTAAAGACTTTGTCATGTCATAAGCTTCGGACAGCGTCTCCAGCTTCAGTATGCATAGGAATCACCTCAGAGCACTGTTAAAAGTGTAGGATATGACCCAGAAAGTTTGAGCTAGTGCTGATATCAGACCTTTCTCACAAGCTCTCTAGTAGTGTTGATGGGGCTCACCTTGACCAGCAGTAGCTTAAAGCAACTATAGGATAGGAAGAAAGGCTGGTGATGAGGAAAGGTAAAAGCAGCATCATGACCCTGAGAAACAAGCAGAGTTACTAGTGATCTCCCAGCCATTAGAGAGTATTAGCCTCTAGGGAGGCTGAACATAGGCTGTTGGTATCTTTTGTCAAATGCAACCTGTCAACAGTGACACCCAGGAACACTGTACTTACCCAAAGCACAAAGGAGGTAGAATGGGTGAGCAAGAGTTTTGCTTGATGACATGAGGATGTGTTATGCACAAGCATAGCCGAATCCCAGTGTTCCAAACCCACTCTTCACGCCATTGTCTGACCTTAACTTTAGAGAGAGCCTAGAAAGAGACAGTTTGCATGGAAGGCAGTGGAGTTTGCCCACCCAGGGGTCAGCATAGCATCACCCTATTTGGGAGATACAGTCTCTTAAATGGGGTTTGTAAAAAGTCTTTATTCTTTTTAGAAACTAGAACAAATCTGAATTTATAATGACAAGTTGGGATATTTTAGGCAATTGTGTATTCATGGTTGTAAATATTTTTAAGGTTAACTAAACTGTACTATTTTCTAACCAGTTTATGAGTCTGAATCCCATAGAGAAAGGAGGTCAAGGGTTATACAGCTGTAAAAGTCACCCTGTATCAATTTTAAGAGCTAGGATCATGAAATAAAAATGCTTGTTTAAAGCTAGGTATGGTAGAACATGCTAGTAACTCTAGCACTTGAGAACTGAGGCTGGGTTATGAGTTCAAGGCCACCTTGGGCTACAAATGACATTTGAGACCAGTTGCCAGATGAGAATCCTGTCAAAAACAAACAACCTCATTAGGAAGGTAGTGAGCCACTGTTCAAGAGGGACAAAATACAAGGTAGAAAACTTTTGCAGTTAATATTTAGAAACAGGGGCTCCCAATCTGACTTGTAGTTATGTGGCCTCCATGTTCCCGACTAAGCAAGGCTTGAGGCCACCAGCAACAGTGTGTACTCGAAGCTGCTGCAGCTCAGGCTGGCCATAAGCACCGGCCCTGGTATGCATGAGATGCCATCGTGGTGGCTAGATCAGCCAATTCACCATGCTGTCTCCACAAAGCTTGGCTGAACCCCAGACAATACCTGCCATCCTCGTGGTCCCCGGTAGAAATGAGACTCTAATGGTAAATATTATCCAAAGGCTTTATTTAATTGGAAATGCTCAATTGACAAGATGCCCATACAATTAGAGTTGTAACCCAATTTCTAACCTCATGATATAAATCATTACTGAGGACTGTCCTGGGCCCATGCATGGTTCTCCATGGCACCTACATCCCTCCTCCTTCCTAGCCCCTCCTCTTCCTCTCCTTACACTACATTAGCTCCTCCCAAATTATCAAATTTCTTGTAAATTGTAGTGGGGGAAATATTCTGCTACAGAAAACATCATGGGTCATCTTGAACTTGAGTAGGCCTCACCTAACCTGTATGTTAGGTCTAATTTTTTTCTTTCATGAACAGATTTACAAAGAATAAAAATCAATTAAAATTTTTAAATGCTATTTGAGGAAGAATATAAAGAAGGACAATATTTGTGTATGGTTATACAATATTTTAAGCCAAGTCCAAAAGCTTAAAGAATTTAAAAGTTTTTAAAGTAGAAAAGTTATATAAACAATATGGGCTTTGCTTGCCCGGGCAGAAGCCATCTTGAATTGCAGCCATGATGATTGTCCCAGACAAACTCCAGCAAGTTTCCCCTGCATAGCTTCCCAGCAGACTAAAATAGGCAATACCATTAGACCCCAGGCCCAGGAATGTGCCTGGCTCCTTGATATTATCTTAAAATAAACCAGGTACATTCCAGCTAGCATGAAGTCACTCTGTCCTAACCCAGAAGCATATCCCCTTTATGACTCAGATTGTGGTCATGTAATTGATCTTGCTACCCAGGACCGTGCTTCTCTTAGTAACTCTCCTAATACATTGCATTTTGTGTGATGTTAGATGTGGCTGGAGTTATGCTTGGAAAAGCAACAAATGTTTATTGAATTAATCAGTGACTTCGTGAAGGAGTAATTACTTCTAACTGCAGAAAAAGAAAGACTTCAGAAAACGTTCAGCTTTGAGAGCATCTTGCTTAGCCTTATGCCCCAAAGAAATTATAGTGTTTTGAAGGGAAAAAAATTATAGCTGTGAATTACAAAAAATTGTACATGAAATATGTAGAGGAGAAATACACATATGTATGAAGATTAATTGGAAATGCATTAAAATGTGATGGACAGACGGATATATGTATGTATAATAATTCTAAGGAAAACAATGCTTCTAGGTGGGAGGTAAAATCAGCTATGTTTCAGTGATTATTTTGTTAACTTGAAACAAGTCAGAGTGATTTGGGAAAAATAACCCAGTCTTAACTTATGTTTTTATTGTCCTGATAAAACACGATGACCAAGGCAGCTTATTTTGTAAATAAAGTTTTATTGGAAAGCATTCATGCCCCCTCATGCACATATTGTCCACAGCTGCCTTTGCACTATTTGGCAGCAACATGATATTGGAGCCATGATATATGCTGCTAAGCCTGCTATGAACTTTAACCATTACTTAGTAGGTCACCCAAGACACCTACTTGTTCATTTCTCAATTCCTGCCAGCGCTATCCTTGTAATTAACAGTTGATCCCACATTGCAGAAAATCCCGCTGTTCCAGCGACTTGAGATAGTCAATTGCTCACAGTGAATCTCTTTGCACGCAATCCGCTAGTGGCTATGTACCAAGAGGGAGTTCTAGATCTGAGAACCTCAGTTATCCGTGAACATACAAGTGCCTCAAGTTATTTATCTCTAAAGGTGACACAGGTGACAATTCTCATTTTCTGCAGTGGTAATATAAAAAGGGATGACATTGGTGATGTGCATGGACTGTCTGGGACATACCAAGTGCCCCATAAATGATGTCTATGGAGTAATTGATTACTAATAATACTTGGAACTCTACTATCTTGTTCATAGCTATATCCCTTGGCTTAAGACCAGGCCTGGTATATAATAATCTGTACTCAACGGTATTATTATATTATTGTCATTTTTGTTTCAGGCAGGCAACCATCCATTCTGTCACCTTTAAACCAGCATCAAACGCTTCCTTATCCTTTTGTCTTGCATTCAAACCATGGCTCATCCCATCAATGAGATGACAGCTTCCAAATTAAGTACAATTCTTAAGAACTACCAGACAGGCCACTCTTTTAGACTGAGAGAAGAGATGCCATGGCCATCTTCACCCTTCAGGATACCCATGGCAGCTTATAGCATATTTTGTGGAATGCTTAGTATTTGATAACCTCCATGAAAGGTTCAGCTCCAATAAGATAGTCACTAAAGAGAACCTTCAAAAATTTTCCTCCCAGAGCCTAGCCCACATTGATGCTCTAACCCAAATACACCGTGTACAACAGTACTGAGAAACAGGCTGTTATGTAATCTCCTCACCACAAAAACACCCCGGAGTCCTTTCACTAGACAAGGTAACCACAACCACAGTAGACAGGGTAACCTCAGGTACCTCTGTGTTGGTGCCCTAAAACCACTGTGGAGTTCAGGACTATATTGTCATGGAAGGATGAATCCTAAGCTCTCATGTGTGTTTTAGCGAGTCACTGCATTATCTGTGTGGTACCGGATCCATTCAGAAAATGTACTTCAAGGTTTTAGTGAAGCACAAGGATTGAGAACAGAAATATGGAAGTGTTCCTCAGTTTATCCTCTCTCTGCATGTCTGTCTCTCTGTCTCTCTGTCTCTGTCTCTGTCTCTGTCTCTCTCTCTCTCTCTCTGTGTATGTGTGTGTGTGTGTGTGTGTGTGTGTGTGTAGGAGTGGGTACAGATTCAAGTGTAGGAATGTACATGCCATGGCACACGTTTAGAGGCCAGAGGAGGCCAGAGGAGGCCAGAGGACATTTTTTGGGTACCTCAGATGTCAGCCCTCACTTCCTACCTTATTTGAAACAAGGTCTCTTTGCTGGTCCCTACTGTGTGTGTCTGGCTAGCTGCTTGGGGAAGTTTCCAAAGATTCTCCTTAGAGATGTACAACACCCCACCAAGTATCACAAGGGCTATGGAGAGTCTAACTCAGATCCTGCTAGTTCCATGGCCAGTATCTCATCCACTGAACCATCTCTGCAGCCCAAGCTAAGGTTTTAATAGTTTTTTTTTAAGACATATAATTTGAAAATGACTAAACCTTTAGGGTTTAGTTCTAACCCCTTCTAGCCTCTTCTCTTTTCCCTTTCTCTCATACACACACACACACACACACACACACACACACACACACACACTTTTCTTGGCAACATCACGCTAGAATCTGATTAGCATCGTATTATGGTCCTGTTTTTTTTTCCCAAGTCTTGCAAGCCAAAACCTAGGCAGTGGTTCAACTGATCTTCGAAGTGGGCCACCCCAGCGGAGCTTGGAGCTGGGATGCCAGGGTGGCAGGCAGAGGAGTTAACTTGTGAGGAGACTTGCCCAAGCTTTGCAAGTACAGCATCTGCTTCTTGGCCTCAGAAGTGAAACAATTCAATAATTACAGTCCTCCATGCTTTCTTCCCCCCACCCCCACCTCAGGAAACATTTTACAACTAACTAGCAATTTCCAAAAATATGGCTGAAGCAACACCCTCTCCTTGTGTAGGAGAGGGTGTGAGCTGTAACGAGACGGGGGGCTCGTTATCTCAGAGGGCTCTGCCGAGGTACTCCTGAGGACAACTTTTAATTGGGTAAGCACATGATAGTGAGAACAGGGTGGCTTAGAAACTTTCTTCCAGGAGAAACCGAGGCCCCATTTCCAAGTCTTCTTGTTAGAATAAACTAAAATGTCAACTGGGTGGGTGTGGAGAAGGGTAGTGGAGGGAAGGGATGGTAAATACATAGTTCAACACCCTCATAAGCCACTGTGGAAGCTGGAACTTTTGCTTTCAGTTCTCAGACATCCCAGGTTTTTGGAACACATTCAGGAATAAAGACGAGGCTTCCAGGTGATCAGCCTACTCACAGTATAAGTAGTAGGGGGCCAGGTGCAGGGACTATAAATGAAAAGATCAGTCAAAACGGCAATGGATTGTACAGTGATAGGGGCCTGACAAGACCAGCATCCTTTGAGCTTAAACCAGAGGGAGAGAAACATCAAAATTAACTTGCATGAAAGTCTACCTCGGGCCATCCCAGAAATCACTTAAAGGTTCCCAAGTTCAGGGCCAGGTAGAACAGTGATGCTTCCTCAGAAATTGTTCTCAGATTTCACCATGAAAATCACCCATGAGCCAGTAAAACTCAGACTCCTAGACTTAACTCTGCAGTTGCTTCTTCTAACCCATCTTCTTTGCTTTCTTAAGGTCTGTCCTCACGCCGGGCAGTGGTGGCGCACACCTTTAATCCCAGCACTTGGGAGGCAGAGGCAGGTGGATTTCTGAGTTGGAGGCCAGCCTGGTTTACAGAGTGAGTTCCAGGACAGCCAGGGCTACACAGAGAAACCCTGTCTCGGAAAAAAAAAAAGTCTGTCCTCATGCTTCCACTGAATCCCAGACGATCAAAAGACAAGGAGCTCTGTCGGTCTTCCCACATCGTTCTCTAGGGCAGTGTATCTCAGTTTTCCCAATGCTGCAACAGTTACTCGTGTTGTGGTGAGCCCTAACCATAAAAACGTTTAATTGCTACTTTGGAACTGTAATTTTGCTACCATTATGAACTGTAATGTAAACATCTGACATGCGGGATAGCTAGTATGTGACTCCTGGAGGGGTTGCGACCCATAGACTGAGAAAGCGCTGCTCTAGAGCACCACTTCTGAGTGCTCATTCGTCCTAAGACTTATTGTAATTGGGCAATTTCCGAAGCTTCTGTGATTCTGAGTTTCATCCTACCTGGGCCAGCTCTTGTTTCCAAGTCTACTTCTCGCTCACAAAGGGAAGTTGAACCACCAACTTTACGTGGGTACACGGTACCAGTGGGCTGGAACCGGGAGAAGAGGAAACTGGCTAGGGGCAGATGAAGGACACGGACTCCTGAGGAAGCGTGTAGGAAAGACATATTGACAGCTTATCAGAGGACTGTGATGCCTCAAAAAAAAATGGTTGTTTCCGGGAAACTTGCTTGAATTGTAAAATATAATCAGAATGATTTTCTTTCCTAGAAAGTAGGTTAATTTGGATGACAGATTTTTAAAAGAAGGGTAAGCTTTACTAGCATGTGTGATACATATTTTCTATGCCTTAGTAAAAAGAAACAATTAAAACACTTAAAAATATGAGCGGTTTGTGCGTGTGTGTGTGTGTGTGTGTGTGTGTTACATGTGTTTGTGTACAAGTGTGTGCAGGTGATGACCCAGCAGAGAACAGAGAAGTGTCCATAATGTCTCTTTACATGGTCACAAGTTTTATTCCCTTGAGAGAAGTTTTCTTATTGTGCTTGGAACTTGCCCCTTCTTGGCTAGCTTGGTGGGGAGTAAATGCCTATAATCCTCCTGACAGTTTCTCCCACACAGCACTGGGGTTAGATGTACCCATGGCCAAGCCTAACTTCCTATGTAAGGTGATGGCTATCCAAACTTGGGTCCTCATGCTTACTGAGCAAATGCTTTTCCCCACTGGGCCATCTCCCCAGAGGCACCCCCTACTCCCAGTATGAGTATGTTGTTAAGCAACAAATTGTGCTGATTAGCTAGATGTGCTGAAATAGACCATATTTTCACTTCTATAACTTGTTCTGAGGATAAGCAAGGTACCTAAGTGTTAAAGTAACACATGTAATTAAAGAGAGTTCTACCCTCAGACTTGGTAAGCCTTCTTGGTATATTTCCCAGAAACTAGAGAAAGAAACAACTCCAGTGACTGGGGTTGGAAGCCTTTTTACAAGTCAGGTGATTTCCAGTTCTCTGCTTTCATCAGTACTGAAGAGAACCTTAATCAAACTGTCAGCCTAGTCATTATTAGAGGTCATTTTTGATGATAGAGCCCACACAACTTGAAAGGAAGTCACAGAACTGAGGGGCGTGGCTATAACAACTCTTTCTGCTCCACCTACATGTTTATGTCAACAAGCTTTCTCAGTGCCTCCAACTAAAAACGAACAAGCCAATGCACTGGTACCGAGCCCTGAGCTACCAAAGGAGAGCCAAGGTTCATCCACAGGTAGAAAAAACTCGGGACACAAAAGAAACTCCTTCGCATCTTTAGGCTTTCCCCAGGAATGTTGGGTTTTACTTTTTATGTCTACTAATAATCAATATTTACACTGTATTTTTGTACTAAGACTAATAGGAACAACTCAATCTGGAATAATTTTATTAAAATATTAGAGCATTCTGGTGACATGAAATAAAAATAAACTTGGATTTCATGCACATTGTTTGATGCATGTGTTTAACAGTGTGAGAAAGGTGTTATATATAAAAATATGTTACACTAAGAAAAACTTGTACAATAAAAGCTCAACAGAAATAAGAGTTGAGGGATTCAAAAGTCTGAAAGAGTTGCATTGGTTCAATAATAGCTGGTTGGATAGAACTTAAAGGGGTGGTGGTGGGTACTGTTATTACATTTTATTTTTTAAGTGTGAGAATGAAGAGACTCTTAATTTAAAATGTCTATATAGGAGGAACTAAGGTCGAAGAGTTAGGAGAGGAAGAGAAAGAGGAGGAGTAAAGAGGAGAGGAGGAAAAAGGAAGAGGAGGAGCTAAGAGACAAGAAAGGAGAATGAGAGAGAGAGAGAGAGAGAGAGAGAGAGAGAGAGAGAGAGAGAGAGAGAGAGGAGATGGAGGCAGATATTCACATGTCTCTAGCAGTCAAAGGTAGTTGGTATATCTAGGTTGAGTATTGGGTTGCACTTCTGATTGTATAGGTATCTTGTTACTGATCATTACCAAATATATAGCCTTTGATTAATCTTTAAGCATTAGAGTCTCATCTTTCTACTGGGCCCACGTGGATGGTGGGATGGTCTAGGCAATGCCCAGCCTTGCAGAGACAGCGTGGGAGATTGAGCCATCTCCCACACTGATGTCTCGTGGGTGGCTGGGCTGGTGTTTCTAGTTGGCCATTTCTAGCTGCGGCACACACATGGCCTCTGGCTGAGAATCACGGCGGCTGGGCTAGGCAGAGCTGCTTGCTGTAGCTTAGATAGTTGGCCTGAGCCAGAGGCTGTTTTAAATAATTACCTCAACACAATAATAGTTGGTAGGATAGAAGTTAAAGGGATGGTGGTGGGTACTGTTATTACATTTCATTTTTTAAGTATGAGAATGAAGAGATACTTAATTTAAAATGTCTATATTCCCAATACACCAGACTTTTTATTTTCCTTGAGCTACTTAAAAATCTCCTTTAAAATGAGAAGGTTAGCTGGGCAGTGGTGGTGCACGCCTTTAATCCTAGCACTTGGGAGGCAGAGGCAGGCGGATTTCTGAGTTGGAGGCTAGCCTGGTCTACAGATTGAGTTCCAGGACAGCCAGGGCTACACAGAGAAACCCTGTCTCAAAAAAAAAAAAAATGAGAAGGTGAGTCAGCAAGCATGGTGGCACATGCCTTTAACCCCTTTAACCACTTGGTATTAGGTAGACAGATCTTTGGGTTCAAGGCCAGCCTACCTGGTATACAAATTGAATTTCAGGACAGACAGGGCTACAGAGAAACCCTGTCTCAGAAAACAAAAACAAACAAACAAACAAACAAACAAAAAGAAGATGAGAGAGCGAGAGAGAGCGAGAGTGAGAGCGAGAGCCAGAGAGAGAGAGAGAGAGAGAGAGAGAGAGAGAGAGAGAGAGAGAGACTTCTATACTGCAAAGGATTCCATAATTCAGGCTGAGTGGCAACCTACAGAAGGAGAAAAAAAATTTTACCAATCATACATCTGATAGAGAGTTGCTATCTAGAATATATAAAACACTAAAACAAAGAAAACATAAAAATGAACGTCAATAAAGCAGCTAAAGCAGCTCAAATAAAAACTGGGGTACAGAGCTAAGCAGAGAGTTCTCAGAGGATGAAATACTAATGACTGAGAAACACAGAAATGTTCAACATCCTTAGTCGTCAGAGAAATGCAAATTGAAATGACCAAAGTCAGAGCGGCCAAGATTAATATATCAATTGACAGAGCTAGTTTGTGAGGATCTAGGGTAAGAGGAACACTTATTTATTGCTAGCGGTATTCCAAACAGCCATTATGGAAATCGGTGTAGTAGTGCCTCAGGAAGCTGGGAATAGATATACAGCCTTTCAGCACATAACCAAAGAACTCTACATGTTGATAATGAAACTGTGGTTTGTTTGCACAATGGAATATTATGTTTGCTAAGAAGAATGAAAAATTGAGACTTGTAGTTAAATGGAGGGGGGTAGAAGACATCAGACCAAGCGAGGTAACCCAGACCCCAAAAGACAAATAGCGTATGTATTCTCTTATATAGAGATGTTAGCATTTAATTTTTCAAAATGTGTGTTCTAATCCAAATGACCACAGAGGTTAAATACCTAGAAAGGGACCAGGATGGAAAGGATCACCCAGACAAGGGGAAGTGGAATCCACTTTTATGGATAGCTAATGGGGAAGCTAGGATAGGATTAAATAAGGAAGGGAATGGGTGTGTGGTGGGGAGGAAAACTAACGCTGAAGGCCATTGGGAAAGCATATGGAAATCTAGTACTGTATGTGTACTAAATGTGTACTATATGTGTGCACTGTATGTGTACTATATACACACATGAAAATAATCTATATAGATGTACTGTATGTGTAGTATGTACACACATGAAAAGAATCTATATATGGGTACTGAATGTGTGCCATATACACATGAAAAAAATATGTGTGTGTACTGTATGTGTACTATATGCATATATGAAAGGAATCTAAATGGAGTCACCATATGACAGAGGAGACAATGCTCTAAGTAGATATCTTACGTCACCAAGTAAATCCTTCAGTGCAGGTATGAGTTTTATCTTGTTAAGTTATTTGCCAAAGGGGCCCCATGGAATCGCTCACACACTAGCAGCTAATTGCCAAGGCTGTTTGTTACTCTCCACAGCTTATAGTGAGGTCCTGTTACTGAAAACAGCCCTTACATATGTCACTGAACACAGAAAAGTTGATCTGGTGTCCCTGTAGTAGCTTCATCCCTACCGACTGGTTCATAGTAGTCTGCATGTTACTGCAAGGCACTCTGCATGCTACCAGAGGACCAAAGATGATCATCAGAGTCACCCAATTACAAAACTTTGGACCTACAACAGTGACCTGCTGCAAAACATAAGGATGCTATGGTGGAACAAATGTATATGGGAGTCACCAACAACTTTCTGATCATATGTAAGAGCCACTCCATAAAATGGAACCCACAGCTGACAACATGAAAGCAGCCAAGAGCCGGAGACTAGCTAGGTCATGGGCCTATGGGAAAATCTGACAATTATTATGATAGAGGAACCTACCACTGGACAATGTATGCAAACTGAGAGACTTGGAAACACTCAGTCCTAATGCAGTGTCTTCATCAAATCCCCCCTTTAAGGTTTAGGGATTGTGTGTGTGTGTGTGTGTGTGTGTGTGTGTGTGTGAGAGAGAGAGAGAGAGAGAGAGAGAGAGAGAGAGAGAGAGAGAGAGAGAGAGAGAGAGAACATACATTGGGTGAGTAGGGAGTTGCTTTCTCTCTTTATTTCACCCATGCTCCCAGGCCATGGATGGTGCCGCTGATTGAGGATAGGTCTTATCCCTTCAGGTAATTTTCTCTAGAATGCTCTCAGTGATACATCAGGGTTGGATCTCATGAACTTCATATGTGATTCTAAATCTCGTCAAGCTGACAGTGAAGACTAACCATCACGCTGGTGAACAAATACCTTCTTCGTGATTTTCTTTTAACTTCTGTCTTGATAAGGTCAGAAAGATGGAGAGATAGCTCAATCCTTAAGAGCACTTGCTACTCTTGCAGAGGACCTGGGTTCTGTTCCCAGTACCACATGGTAGCTCACAACAATCTGTAACTTAGTTCCCAGGAATTCAACACCCTTTTCTTGCCTCTGTGGGCACCAGGACATGTATGTGGTACAATGACATACATGCAGAGAAAACACATAAAAATAATCATTTAAAAACATTTGATATATATATATATATATATATATATATATATATATATATTCTCCAAGATAAAAGATAGAAAATAGATTTTTTTCCTGTCTCATGTATTGCATCCCAATCCCAGCTTCCTATCCTTCCTCTCCTCCTGGTACCTTCTCCTCACTTCCTGTGCCTCCATACTTCAGAAAAGGGCAGGCCTCCCAGTGCTATCAACCAAACATGGCATATCAGATTGCAGTAAGACTTTGCACCTCCCCTCATATTAAGGCTGGGCAGGGTTACTCAGTGGGAGAAAAAGGATAAAAAACTCAGGGAAAAGAATCAGAGATAACCCCTGCTCCCACTGTTTAGGAGTGCCACAAAAAGACAAGGCAACAGAGCCATAACATATATGCAGAAAGCCTAGGTTATACCCTACAGGCTCTCTGGTTGTCGGTTCCATCTCTGTGAGCCCCTGTGGGCCCAGGTTAGTTAGTTAATTCTGTGTGTTTTCTTGTGATGTTCTTGTCCCCTCTGGCTCCTACAATCCTTCTTCCCTCACAGGATTCATCAAGCTTCAGCTGATCTTATCTGTTCCCATCTGCACCCTCCACCAGTCCACCTGAGATAGCTATTCTATTTCCCCTTCCCAGGGAGATTCATATGTCCACCTGAGATAGCTGTTCTATTTCTCTTTCCCAGGGAAATTCATATGTCCCCACTTGAGTCCCCTTGTTACTTAGCCTCTCCAGATCTGTGGATTTTAGTGTGGTTAGGAGACAGATATTTTTAACCACAGTCATCCAACTGTCAGTCCTGGACTGCAGAGACACTCTTTCACCCGCTTCAAGCTGTGGGGGAGCTGGCCTGGGCAGGATGGGTAGGAGGTGGTCTGCAGGCCTATAAAGGAGAGATGGGAAATGAGCCATTCAGGCTAGGTGGGTGAGAGGTGGTCTATGCAGGCTGGCTGGGTGGGAGCATGCAGGCTGGCTGGGTGGGAGGTGGTCTATGCAGGCTGGGTGGGTGGGAGGTGGTCTATGCAGGCTGGGTAGGAGATGGTCTGTTCAGGAGCAGGGTGGATGGCCTGTGGGAGATTGGCCTCGCTATGGTTAGCTACACCTGTCTTCTTGGTCTGCTGTGCTGAGAACCCTTACCTAAGCTCTGGCCGTATTTTGTAGCTGAGCTAACAGCTTCCCCTGGGTGATTCTAAGACAACATTATCCTCGATAGTCAGGGTGGTATTCAGGCAGATGCCTAACTAATAAGAACCAGACACATGTTTCCCAGAGAAGAAACACTTAAACATTTGAGTACTGCAGCATAAATCACTGCCCAAGTTTCTAGAATCTGACTGGCTCTGTACTCTTGGACTAGACTTGGAGCCACCATCCCCGCTTTCCCACCCCTTCTCTCCCTCCCCTCCCCTCCCCTCCCCTCCTCTCCTTCCCCTCCTCTTCCTCCCCTCCTCCCCCTCCCCTTCTCTCCCTTCTCTCCTCTCCCTCCCCTCCTCTCCCTCCTCTCTTCTCCTTCCCCTTCTCTTCCTTTCCCTCTCTTTCCTCCTCTCCTCTTCCTCTCCTTCTGTCCATCCCCTCCTTTCCTCCTCTCCTCTCCCTTTCTTCCCTCCCCTCCTCTCCCTTCTCTCCTTTCCTTCCCCTCCTCTCCCTCCTCTCCTCTCCCTCCTCTTCTCTCCTTCTCTTCCCTCCCCTCCTCTCCTTCCCCTCTTCTCCCTCCCCTCCTCTCACTTACCCCTATTGGTTGTTCTCTGGAAATTCTTGACTGACATAGTTTTCCTGTTCTTCTAGGTCCTCGTGTCTAGTGCTGACGAATGCCTCACTGCAGTCCCTGCCTTTACATCCATCTAGCCTTCTTCTCTAGCTTCTCTTCAATCTCCTCTAAATGTACTTTGGGTGGTTACTATTGAATTTACTGCAACCTGGATAATCTGGAATGGTCTCATTTAGAGATTTTCAGTTACATCAGCAATGATCTTTTTGCTCAACTATATCTGCTTCAAAGCTGTAGGATCAAGAGTGAGACTCGTCTTACCACACCTACTGAGTGAACCTAAACCATTTTAATTTTTCTTTAAATTTAAGTTTTCCTCTTGCTTTGCCATCCCAAATCCCCCACATACAACTGTTCTTCTAAGAGCAACCTTCACATACCTGCAGATGACTGAGATACAGAGCCTGGAAGACAAGAATGATCTCTCTTTTAGTAGGAAATGGGAAGCAACCTGCTAAGGTTGGTCTGAAACTTTCTAATTTTAGGGTGCTCTGTTTTATTATCTCTAGGAAGCGGGTGAACAGTGGGCATTCAACTGAAAATCAGAATATAACTCTGGTAGAGGGAGTCGATATCCACTTGAGGGTCAGGATGGCCTCAGAAGAGGCTTCTAGAGAATTCTGTAAGTAAGGATGATGGATAGATATATAGATACACAGATAACAGACAGATGGATATGAAGATGTGTATATGGGTAGGTAGAGATGAAGATGTTAGAGAGATAGATAAGGAGATAGATGATAAACATACATATATACAAACAAATAATGGATAGATGATAAATGGATGGATATGGATGGATAGATAATAGATATAGATAATAGATAAATATGTATAGATAAATAGATAGATATGTATAGGTAGACAGAGATAGATAGATAGATAGATAGATAGATAGATAGATAGATAGATAGGGATAGATGTAGGGTTATGGGGTCCCTTGTCTGCTCTGCCATAGGGCTCGGCTGCTTGGGGAGGCAGGGCATGGGAGGAAAGTTACTTGTCCTTACCTGCCCTCCTCCCCATCCCTTCATCTCCCTCCCTTCTTCTGGGCAGTAGGGAAGCGGAGGGACACTGCTCTAGGGGTGGGGGGGGAGCACAATCTGAGGTGAGGGACAGTCAGAGCTGGCTTGGGGGGATCCTTGGGGGCTTGGCTTGGGCTTGGTGATGGCTGTGGCTGGGAGCACAGAGAGACTTTCTATGAGAGATTAGATGGCAGCTCTATAAGCAAAGGCCTTCTCCATGGCTCCCCACAGCAGATCCCAATGAAAAGAGGCAGTCCATGGTTTTAAGGTATTTATTGTCATGGTGGAAAGTGGGTGTGTAAAACCATACCCTCTTCTCAGGGTGGGTCTGAGATTAAATATCTTTTGCAGGGAGGAATGTAAGAAAAACTTATTGGCTAAGCCCTCCAGGCCTTTAGGTACCTCATTAGTAGGGAGCCTAGTGACCACAGGTCACATCTTCTACATGTGGAGGGGCTTGGGGACTTGCCCTTATAAGACTGATGGCCACAAATCTATGGGGGGCTGTGGCTAGTGACAGGGGCCTGGTGCCTGGGAACAGGCCAAATGCCTACCGTCCCTCCAAAGTCTACGGGCCTTAGCTTGATCAGGAACCAAGATACCTTTCCTGGTCCCACAGATGATAGATAGATAGATAGATAGATAGATAGATAGATAGATAGATAGAT
>NW_021604684.1:1653806-1733693 GCF_004785775.1 Grammomys surdaster
GATAGATAGATAGATAGATAGATAGATAGATAGATAGATAGATAGATTTAACATTGATATCTACCTTTTTATTCTACAAGTGAGACCCAACGCTGCTGAAAGAGGTCAAGTCTTTGAGCATCTAGGGATGAATCTGTTAGGTCATTAACTGAGCTGATTAATGAGTGGAAGGCCCTCTTGGAGCCAGCAGCAGCCTTCCTGGGTAGCATTAATATTAAATGGATGAGCTCACAAATCACAATGGAACAGTAACTCTAGCAGGACAAGAAGGTGTGCTTGTCTAAAGAGAGGGTGTGGCTGCAAGCTGAACTGGATGGATGAGGAGATGCTGCTTCCCTGCAGAGGAGACTGAGAGACCCCTGTCAGAGCAACATGGGAGACTGGGAGACTGACAAATTCTCCCTTTCTCAGATTCATGAACTAAAGACCAAAACCCCAATATGACTGTATGTGGAGAAAGGGTTATCCAGTGCCAAATAGTCTGCCTTGAAAATATACATACAAGTGACACTATATTAGCTGAACAGTTTATATTCAGGAATATACATGTATATATATATATATATATATATATATATATATATATATATGCGATAACAATTTGAAAGAAAAAAAAGAGATCCATGAATTTGAAGGAGAGTTGAAAGAGGTGTGGGGGAGGGTATGGAGGAAGAAAACAGAAGGGAGAAATATAATAATATCATAAACTTAAAAATGTAATTTTTTTAAAAAATTAAATCTAAGTTGGGCAGTGGTGGAACACACCTTTTATACTGGCACTTGGGAGGCAGAGGCAGGTAAGAGCCACAGAGGCTTCATGGAAAAACCCTGTCTAGAAAGCATAAACAATCTGCCCCCATCTTTTAAAGAAAGACAATACCAGTTGTGCAGTTGTTTTCACTTTCTGTTCTATAACAAAATACCCAACACATGTATGTATCAAGTAAAAGAAGGTTAATATTGGTTACAGTACTAGAGCTTCAAGTTTAAAATCAGGTGGCCCATGGGGCTCTGCTAAAGGTCACATATCATGATGGCAGTGTGGGGAAGGGCAAAGCATTCTATCTTGAGACATGAAAAGACTAGTATTCCATAAGAGTCTTCAAGCCCATGACCTAAGAATGACCGACTAAGCTCCACCTCTCCCAGTTCGTAGGTTTTCCCCAATACCACTAGCTTAGGAAGCACTCCTTTCCAACTGTGGGCCTTTAGAAAGTATTCAACATCCAAACCAAAGCATGAGTCACAAGGGTGAGGCCTTTGCCTTTCACTAATAGCATAATGACAGGAGTCTGAGCAGTATAGACCTGGTTAATTGATCATGGTGTCCCTGCAAGGAAAGTAAATGAAAAGCCTTCAATATCCTCATTTTATCTGTGTAGAGTCGAAGTGTGAAATCAATAGAACTGTCTCAACTGCATCAGTCCTAGATCTGAGCAATTCAGAGGCTCACACCAATGTCCTTAGAAGATTAGAAGAGACACTAGAGGATTCACCCACCCCCTTCTCTCTCTCATGTACAGAAGATAGTTCATGTGAATATACAGCCAGAAGATGATCGACAGCGAGCCAGGAAGAGAGCTTTCATGATCCCTGCTGCTTACAGGACTGTGAGATTATAAATTTTTGTTGTTTTATACAAACCTGTGGTATTCCATGGAGACAGCCCATACAGACACATATAATAGCATATGTGGGATCATGAAGACCTAGGGCTCTTTTCATTCAGTGTGACCAGTCTGTTCTTGACCATCTTTGATGATTTTATACAGGGTATAGCTAGCAGGACCATGAGCAGCAGAACTTATGGTTCTGATGGAACTCGCTTATGGTCTTAAATTGTATGGAGGGCCCCAAAGAACTTTTATTTATGTGAATTCTAGCCTTTTAATTACTACTGCATTAGAGATTAAAAGTGAGAAAAAATTGCTTGCTCATTTAACAAACAAACAAACAAACACATTAAATTTTTAAAAATGAGACAATTTTAAACAAACAAACAAAAAACATATTCCAGACAGCATAGTAGAAACAGTGAGATCTAGCCTGGGGCATTTAGCTGGTAGACTCTCATCTTCTCAAGAAGGAAGACTTGAGCTGAATTTCCAGGATCTACATTTCAAAGAGCCAGGTTGGTGGAACACACTTCCAGCCTTGGAGAGGTGTGAGGAATGATTAGTTCACAAGTGGGTGAGGGTCCTTAAGTCTTGTTGGGCTGTTGTGATTCCCATGGCTACAAAGAGACTGGAGCACAGAAGTCTTGACTGAGTTCACTCTGCACACGGCACTGGGTGCATGATGTGGGGCCCCGCCTGGTGGGGGAGTTCTCAGACTGGTAGTTCCATGGGGGCGCAGAGCTCTTGAATTGGGGATCCCTGGGCCAGGAGGTGGCTGAGGACCAACTGGTCTCAAGTCCTTGGGCTCTCAGATGCTCAGAAGGACCGAGACTGGAGGCGTGCAGCCATGTGACCGGCGGCCCACAGCCGGGAGAAACAAAGAGGGGGAGGCAGAGAGAAGAAAGAGGCCCCAGTAGCACCCCACGAGAGAGACTTGGTTACTGTACTTGCTTAGCAGACTCGGCAGTGGCCTGGCTAGCTTGCTTGAAGATGTGGATCCCCCTGGTGGGAAAGCAGAAAGGTCCTCTAGGTGGGAAGTTAGGCACTGCAGTGGCTTGGCATTAAAGGCCTTCTCAGCATTTTCCCACAGTGGGCCCCAAAGACACTAGAAGTCCATGGGTTTAAGAGATTTATTTTCATGGCGGATGTAGATAGATCTTGCAGTACCCCTGTGAAACTCAGGGCAGACCTGAGTTAAATAGGGAGGGAGAAGGGGGAAGGGTCTGGGGAAGAATGCTTAATTGGCTCTGCCTTCTGGCCTTTAGGTATCTCATTAGTATGTAAATTCCTCTAGGGCCTGGGGCCTCTACCTGTGCTCTTTGGGAGGGACTGCAATGGTCTACGTGACTGAACAGTACAGGTCAAATGGAGATCTTAGACCACCTGTTAGAAGCCTGGATTCTGGGAGCACAGAGGAATGGATGCTTGCCGGTCCCTTGCGGGGTTTCCGAGCTACTTCTAGCCAGCATTCTACCAAAAACCAAGACCCCTTTCACGGCCCGACAGAGATGTAGAGACATGAAGATAACTAGAGCTCTCTGGCAAAGCAGTCTAGCCCAGGTGTTGGGTTCTAGACAAGTGAGTGACCTTGTCATAAAAACAAAGGGGGGGATGTCACCTGCGGAATGACATCCAACCCGGAATGACATCCAAACTCTTTCTCTGGCTTGTACATACACATGTCTACATGCATAAGCACTGGGAAGGAGAGTGGTATCATTTTATATTTTATAATCTCCTCTAGATACTTATGTAGGACAGATGGAAGCTGGGAGTACCTCTGAGCTCAACCTGCTGCCGGATGTCCCATGAAGGAACATGAGAAGCCACATACAGACATGTCACTTAGATGGAAGTAGCAAAAATTGTCCTTTTCAGACCATTGCATTTATATATTCTTTTACAATACCAGAACAAAGCTTAGCAAGTGGCCATCTTTCATTTCTGAGACCAGGCCAGCAAGCTTTGTGTTCTGTGTCATGAAAATGTATCAATACACCACACACTCTAAACAGATCTCATCCCTCCTTGTGCATGCATGTGTAGCTATATGCACTGGCCTCTGGCCGAGTTACATTCATCTTCCAATTATTGACTTAATAAAATATTTATTAATAGATATATTATGTATTACCATCATCACGGAATTCATTAGAAAATCCTTCAAGAATTTAGAAGTCATCACTGCAATACAAATGCAAGTTACTCAGAATGTTCATCATTCACAGTGTTATTTGGGTCTCAAGGTATTAGTTCAGAGTCAGTGTCAAATAGATTTGAGGATATGGGATTGTTCCTTCCAGTGCCTGATCAGCCTGGTATATGGCCACACATATTTTATGGAAGTTTGACTATTAGTTTTGGCGGTGTGTCCTGCCATTGAAGGGGCTATGGGCATCTGAACCATTGAGATCTGAAAGCTGACTGGGAAGAGGGGATTGTTCTGTCAAGTCCACTCTGAATTTGATTTTTTTGTTTGTTTGTTTGTTTGGAATATAACCCTGGCTGTTCTGGAACTCATTAGGGTAGACCAGGCTGGCCTTGAACTCACAGAGATCCACCAGCCTCTACCTCCCTAGCATTAGGATTAAAGGAGTGTGCCACTATGCCTGGCCTCTGACTTCAGTTCTTTACACAGGCCAAGTAAGGATCTAGTAAGCGTTCCTTTTACATTCCATGCAGGGACACGGTGAACAATTATCCAAAGCTATCCTTTCCTGAGTCAGGTTATAGATAATATTGCTTTGTCTCCCCAAGTCCTTACAGCGTGTTTTCTCTGCTCTCCCTGATCCTGTCATCCCAACTCAGGATACCTGGACTCCTAGGGGTTAATTTTTCAACTCTATCATGAAGGTCATTCTCTCCAGAACTCCTCTCAGTGAATGAATGAAGTCACATGATTAATCCACTCTAGCACTCTGCTTTCCCTTGGCACATGGTTTTTGCTTTGTGGCACATCAGAAAGTTCTAGCATTTCAACTTCACTTAAAGTTGAGCTACTTTGGGTATGTATTTTCTCCAAACAAAGCAAATTATTAGAACCATTTGAACCCCCCTGGGCTAAAAACTTTCAATTTGGAGTCTCTGCTTGGTGAGTAAGTCCATATCAATTAGTTTGGCTGGATCCAATTATGTATTTCTTCTTCCTTGATCCTACACCCATAAGATCCACTCCCACACATGTTCCCCAGATTTCCATCGTTAGAGCTTGGCAGAATCATCCAGTTGTTTTGGTGTATATTATTCCCGTTCATGAGTTGTATTTTGTACCTCACCCCTCCAGCATCTGCTGGACCATGAGCCTGGTTGTATGTCTGGAAGGAAAACGGGCAACAGGGACAGGTTTTTTGGGCCCAGCAGTGCCGTGAAGGCAGCTTTTCTCAAGTAGGCCTGAAGGTCTTCAAGCACAGATGGACAGGTTGCTTATAGTGCCATGGGGTTAGGGGGGCTTTGCAGGACTTCAGAGTAATGCATTTCACTTTACCAAATGTCCTAACCCTCACACAGCCCAAATCTTTAGGGTCCTATTACTTCCCAGCTATGTTCTAGGTTTAACAAAGGAGACACCTGCCCAGAGGCTGGACATCCAATAACCTTTGTAATGCCATTACCTATAGATTTAGGATTTCTTTTTCTTTAGGAAAATACTCTGGCTATCCCAGGAGAATTCTTGATAGGGACACAGTTTTCAGCTCTTTTATGAAGACAATGAGCTGGAAACCTAAGGCTTCTAAACTCATTATTTTCGTTATCACTAAGACCTTCAGCACAGTTAGAAACAACCAACCCACCCCACTACCCTTTTACTTTGATTAAAATATTTAATATCAGTAACAAGTTGGGCACCTGGAACTTTTCATTAGCATACTACTACAAACATCTTCAAGGGACAAATTTAACAGCTATTTTGCTATAGCAAACAGTGGACTAGTCATGGCCCTCTCCTCTGGAAACAAGTTATTGCAGCCAATCAGAACACAGAATCCATCCTAGAAAACCCAGGACAAATTCTGAGAACTTGTCTTTAATTATTTGGTCTCTGGAGCAGCACTCTTAGAGCAGCTGATAGGTTGCTCTCTGTCAGGCTATCATTCTTAGACCCAGGTTCTAGATCACAGCTCAGAGCAAAAACATCTGGGAGCCTCATTCATGACAGGACAGACTGAATCTTGATAGTGCATGTGCCCTTACAGAGCAACACACACACACACACAGACACACACAGACACACACAGACACACACACACACAGAGAGAGAGAGAGAGAGAGAGAGAGAGAGAGAGAGAGAGAGAGAGAGGTGTATGTCCCCTCCGCACTCATGAATGGTATTTGTAGATATGCCAAACCCTTCTCTGCAACTGTTCTCGAAGGTTCTTTGTTATCCACCAGACAGTCCAGATTCACTGGCATCTAGGCCTCTGGTCACTGTGCAATACTTGTCTCATTTGTTCACTGATCTCAATTGTAAAGCCAATGTTTCCAGAATAGGGTCCTCAGGATCCTAGAGTACATTCTGTTGTCCTTACTTTACTTCTGGGGAACTTCATTTAGTAACTGCAATGTCAATTGCTGTTTTAATTGTGAATTCTTTTCTTCTCTGCTCTTTGGCTTATGCCCATCCACCATCTGATGTCTCTGTTTCACATTTTACACCAGGGGCAGATCTGGTTTGCGTCTCAGACAATGACTTGGACACAGACTAATGATACCGAAGTATAAATTCCTTAAAAGTGAGAATAAACCCTTACAGTACCCTCTATAGAGAGGAAGTGGCCAAGCAAGTATGTAGCCCAAGAGCCCAATGTTCTTTCTCAGGTTCTTTTTAGGGGTTTAGGTGGAGTCAATGCCGTTGTGTGAATGGAGTAGATCCTTACCCTGATGGACACATGGATTCTTATGTAACTTTGGATGATCTTCATATGCCTGAGTCGAACGTCCCAGCATATTATGAATATGTATGCTTGTCATGAAAACACATGGGACTGCAAATAGGAGGTTTCCTCTGATAGGTTACCTCAGAGATGATTTCACTTCACTGAGCTTGCACTAATACTGGTTTAAGCCAGTTCTATCTTTCCTTCTTTCAAGAAGCGGCTGACTCCAAATGGGCCCCAGAAAAGATAGGGATTGGTGTTTCCCTAATAGGAAAGGGCAGATACATTTTTCCAAGGTGAGGAACTTGGGGTCTCTGATGTCTAAGCTCAGCTACAGCACAGGTGGAATCTCCCCTACTTCTTTTCCATCATTCCATTCTTCCAGGACTGAGCTTCTCCTACTCCATCTTAAATCCACCTGGGATTGTGTCTGTCCCTGCTACTTCTGCTGAGAAGTGTCCCTCTCACCCTACCACCCCAGCACCCCTCTTTCTTAATCATCACTGTTGGGCAGCCCTGATCAGCATTGTGTGCAGTAGAGGTTCCAGGAGCAGATAAAAATTTGATCCAAGACAGGCTGCAGTGGCCTGTGTAGTAGAGAGGTAATGGGCCGCCAAATCAAAGGTTCTCTTGGAAATTTCCTCGGACAAGTTGAAAGAAGCCCGCTGTTCCTCCAGGGGAGACCATTAGCTGTGTGACCTCAGGCGATTCACAAATCCTGGAGCTTCCAAAATGCTTTCAGGGCTGGCAGAATGAACAGAGGAGCTTCTCCTTATTGCCTGGTTCTCTGTGTTGACAGGGTCAAAGAATGGACTCCTTGTGTATTTGTTTATTACACTGCCCTTGGGCTAGGCAGCCTGTGACACCTGTGTTGACATCTTTCCTTCGGTTTCCCAGTGGAAGGCAATGTGGGAGAGTTCCGTCTCTATATGACATTCAAGGTTCCTCCTGGACATTTACTTCAGGTGTCCTCTGGGAAGCTCGGTATAATGTCTCTGACCAGTGTGCTTCTCTCTGTAAACCTCATCACGTGACTGTGAGACTATGCTAATGGTGCAGACTACTCCCATCCTTGCCACCCAGAAAATGTAGGCCTTGCTTCTAAGAGTCAGAAGGCCTGGATCCCAATCTTGCCCTTGACTGGTGTTTGCCTAACAACTTCCCTTGGGTTTTATGTCTTCATCTGTGATCTGGGTGTGGTCATCATGCCTACGTAACATAATTGTGTGGATTGGATAACACAAGAACTCAAAACGAGTTAGGAAGTTGTGTTCTGTGGCATACTTTAACAAGATGAAGATGTTATCTCTCATTTACACTTGTTTGTGCGTTTTATTTCTTTTTCAGGAGCAGCTCAGCTACGTTTGGTAACAAATTTGCTGTCTTTTTGGTACCTGTCAGTAGTTTTCATATAGGTTTGAACTACAAACCCCAGATGGTATTCTCTTGGTTTTGTTTTTCTTTGAATTGGACCAGATGATCATAGGCAGACACCAGACAATGGAAAAGATATGTGTGAAGAGGGACAGAAAAAAAAACAAAACAAAACTGGGGCCTGAACAAAGGCTTGGGGACTGGCAGGCTTTGGGGTGCTGAGCTGTTTGGTTGGAAGGGAGCCTGCAGAAGCTGGTTTTCAAGAAGGGGAATATCATCAGGGAGGCAGCCTTGGCCTGCAGCCCCACAAGTGGTACCATATTCTGGATTAGGAAGGTCAGAAGACATGTTTTAACTCAAGTCAGGGATTTCTTTCCCTGAACAGTGAAGAACTCCACCAGTACTGGCCAGTCTGCCTGTGATGGCCTTTGCTTCTGTTGCCTGAGTAACTGCAACTCCAGGGCATCCACTGCTTTCTTTCTTTTTTTAAAGGTGTACATGGTAAGACCAATTCTTAGAGTTGTATGGAGGGTCAGTGAAATCGTGTTTGTGACACGGAGAAGATAAAGTGTCCATTATTGTTCTGTTGTTAATGTGAACTTAAATGGTTTTTTGAGCAAGCTTGTTACAAAATTAAGATGATATTCTTTTTGCCTCACCCTGCATGGTCTTTTCATTCAGATGTTTTTTGGCCTCTTTGCTTTGTGTATTCTCTCTAGATACCTGCCTCACTCAGAGCCCTATTTCTCTCATCATCGAGAATGTTCTCTACACCTAATTTACTACCATTTCTTCTCATGTTTGACTGCCATATTGGATGGCTCTACCTTCTTCTTAACTCCCATAGCATCCTTCATCCACCAATTACCTGCCAGCTTTCTTGAGTTTGGTCTACACAGTGTCATTAATTATATTTTCTATCTTTAAGTTGCATACATGCTCTTGGGCTGTGAGTTTCTAGAAGGTAAAAGTGACCCTTTCATTGATCTATGGCAAGCTGTCGGGGGAACTAGGGTAGTCAAGTATCTAGAGTCCCTTTCAGAGGTCAGCCATGGTCTTGAGTTCTGGATCCACTGATCTTCTGTGGATGCTGTTCCTGCTGGCTTAGCCTCTGCTTCAGATCAGTGAGAGACCTTATATGTCTAGTTCTCTTCACCTACAAAGCCATGTACTAGGAGCTCCAAATAATCTGTCTACTGCAGAGGCAGTGGTACAAGGGTTTAAAGTATCTTTGATGATGGAGAGGTGAGACCCATGCCATGGTTTTCTGCACCGATGTCTTGGTTTGAACTACTGTCATCTGCCTACTAGCCTTGCTCTAGATAATAAGGACAAACCCACATAGTTTTAAATTCAGAACACCGCCCCCTTCCATCAAAAGGTGTGTCACACGTGGTCACTTTTACAATGGTCCTGTCCTTTTGGGAACCTACCCCAGTGTCTCTTGTCAGTGACTCTGGTGTGGTTGGATACCTTTAGACATTTCTACCAGTTCTGAGATGTGCCTGCTGTCTCTCTACCACCTTCCTACAGATCAGGACTGTTGCCTCTTAACCCTCCCAGAGCCTTGAACCAGTCAGCATACAGAATGGATGTGCAGATGAAGGACAAGCTTCGCTCACTGTTCAATTCTCACTAGACTTCTTCCCTTTACTTTCCTAGCTTTTACTGCCCCAATGCCTTTCATTAAAGAGGGAAGGAAAGGTGACAATAAGAGGAAGTGTATTTTATCCTAGAATTTGGCTAGGCAATGTTCTGATGTGACTTGAAAAGACCTTGAGGTCAAGGCCCACAGGCTCCACCTAAACTACCAGCACCATCTCAAATCTAAAATGGCTGAACTATAGTGGTGCAGGGCCCTCTGACAGAAAGAGAACAGAAGCACAAAGGAGACACTGATATTTACTGATGCCTTGGCTAGGATAAAGCTAAGATGGTTGCTTAATACTTTAGCTTAGAGGAAGATGGGTGAAAATACCACTGGATTTTACATGTTACGCTGGGGACTATTCTGCATTTAAAATTCATTGTCAAAGAACAAGCTGGTTTGCTTCATTCTCGTCTCTAAAAGTAGTCCAGAGTGAAGAAAACTGACTTTGATGGACTTCTGGTAACAGAAATAGTTTCCTGTCTGGTAATATGTCATCAATGTATAGAGTAGGGTGGAAGATGAGACGGTTCAAGAGTTTAGGGACTCTGCTGAGACAAGCCATAGAAGAATGAAAGGAAGGAGACAAGCTGAACCTGGGTGAAGCTGATGGGACTGAAGTGGCCCTTCAGTAGATGGTCCTGTGCAGACATGACTAGGCCCAAAACCTGGACACTGGTTTCTTGTTTAAGTGCTGAGGTCTGGGACATGCTATTGTGAATTAGACACAAAAGGCTAAGCAAAGTAATATAATTCCTGCCAAAACTCAAGTCCCTATATTCTTCACTACACTGTCTTGTGAGTGTGTGTACCCATGCCTGTGTGTACAAAGAATAAAGGTTTCTCAACAGGGGATGGTATTTGTGGGAAATCTCAAGCCTGCAGGTCTGATTCTGAACGGGCGTTTGCACTTTGCTCTTGGCTAGTATCTGTTTCCTGCCAGAAGCATGTGGGTTCCTGCCAATGCCAAAGCTATTTGACTTCTAAATATAGCGTAACAGATGTGGATGAGGACCATATTATTTTCTGCATTACACAAAGGGTTTTAAAAAAAACTCAGAAAAGCCAGACAGCAGTCTACTTCTGGTTAGGCTCACCCAGCTGAGTGTAGGGCAGTGGAGTTGGTTTCATGACTTTTGAAAGTTTTGGTTATTTTATACCAGTTTTTTTCTTTAACCTGTACTCTGTGAACAAGTGATCCTGTAATGTGATAATTCTTGTGTTTTTCTTGTATAGTGGGTTCTCTTGCTATCAAAATATCCACAAGTCAGTCATAGTATAAAAGAGCAACTGAAGGTATATACTGTTCCACGGTGGAGCCAGGAGTGGAGGATGGGCTAAGGCATGGGCACATGCTGTGCTTGGGGGTAAATGTCACCATCTTAATTGGTAGTTCACATCTCTGTCAGATGGATATATACCTAGCTATCTTAACTGGTTTAGTTCATAGCACCCGCCTACAGTGGTGCCTACAGGCTGGTAAGAACTAGCATTGCACGTTCCTGTTCTCAAGACTTGTGGATTTTACTCAATGTGTATTTGTTTAATCAAACAAATACCAAGGTGATTTGGGATTGGCTTGTGCACTTAATCCTTTCAAAATGGGCCATGTTTTTTGACAGTGTTGGCACTGACCACTGAAAGCATGGACTGGTGACTAGTCTGAGGCAGGAACACACTTATGGGATATGAGATCTAGCTGGCAGAGAAGGAGGTCCACAACGTAGGGTAAGTGTGGGGTCCTGGAGTCATCAGCAAGCAGTGCAGTAGCTGCTGCTTTCAAGATCTTCCTTGAAGAAAGACACAAGTGATGCTTCTTAGGCTGTTAGGCAAGAGAAAGGTAGCCTGCAATTAAAGCCCAGAATAGAAATTTCACTTGGTTTTATATGAATTAATCAAATTATAAGGCTAAAAATGGTGTCTGATTTTATCTTCTATCGTGCCTATACCTTCCTGGGCAATCTAAGTTCTGTTCAGAGTCTAAATTCATGTACCTTATTATGTGTCCTCTAAAGTTAAATCTAGTGTAAATGGATTATATGAGACACCGGAGAGATGCCTAGTTCATCTCTCCTTTCTTAGTGCCATAGAAATTATATGATAAAATATAATATTAAAAGACTAAATGCTTGTGGCTCTTTTATATATATGTATATATATATATATATTTTAAACACACAGTAAGAACATAAGAACATCTCAAATCATTTAAAAGGTTAAAGGGGTTATTAACCAAAATATTTGGAAATTTCATAAAATTTAAATATCTGCAAACAATCCAATCAAAAGGAAATGGGGGTAGGGGTAAGAAACAAACTCCCAACATTTGGCTATGGAGGCAACTTTACATGTTAACCAAATGGTATCACAACATCTTCTTTCCGATAAGTAGTCACTACACCCCATGAGAAAGAATACAAGAGCAATCTCGGAGACATCCCTCAATCCCACGCACCCAGTTAGAACATTCCATAAGACCTCCTGTGCCACAGGCTTTCCTTCATTGCATAAGCCACATTCCATCTCTATAGCACAATGCTAAGCAGCCCGCAGGTTCTATAAAGTAGGCTGATGTCCGTTCTACAAAAATATTAACTTACAGTACATAACACTGCATAATTTTAATCTGTACAGGTTTTCCCTCCCACAGGTGACACACATCAGTTTTTACAAGCTAGAAGAAAAAAAATAATACTTCTCTGGTTGTTTACATCTGGGATAATAGTCAACAGTGTCAACCAGAATTTGGAGTGGTGTGTATAGTCTATGACAGCATCAGTACAATATAATAGCATATAACTGCAAATAACAATAGGCAGCTTTTAACAAGTGATACAAAATAAAATTGTCCTGGAGTTTCATTTATAGTTATTTCGATTGAAAAAGTCTAGCTGAGAATGTTCTGTTAAATAGCCAACCAACCGATTCAGGAGGTTTGGGCGGCTGCGACTCACCCAGCAACCTGCCGCACGACGCCAAACACTGGCGCAGTTCAGGGCTCTTCGAGTGCATAGCTTCAGTGTTACACACGCATTAATCACAATCTTTCAATTAGTTAATCCTCTAGACAGCTTTCTTTGTGTTTTGCATGCATCCTGTTCCATTTTCATTAAGGGTTCCTCTTCTTGAGGAAACATGGGCTTTGCCTTTCAGTTTGTTTTTGTGATTTTCTTTTAATGTTTTGTTCAACTGTCAGTACTTCTAACACTCAGAACACAGGAAGTATGGAAGTGGTCTTAAAGAAGAGGGCTGTGTGCACGAGAAGTGAAATGAAAAGAGTGTCAGAGACAGTTTATAAAAATGGCACATTTATTGCTACAGAACGGTCATGTACATGACTTCATCGAGTAACTACAGATGGGAACAGGTCATGGCCTAGACCAAGCTGGGTTGTTTGCCTCTTGAAGGAGTCCAGCACACAACCTGTTTGGACACTTCTACAAATCAGAAATACACCAAAAACATGAAAAATAGAGGCACTCAGCCACACGTTGAAAACAAGGTGTAACTGTTTATCTTTTTTTTTAAAACGTTTTCCCTTTTTTTCTTTTTTTTTTAACAATTTTTTAAAAGTTTTTAATGCTGCAGCTATGTGTACAGTCGCAAAAACAAAACATAACAAAAAACAAAAAAAAGTCCATACTGCGACCTACAACTAAAAACAAACAAACACAAAAAACCGAAAACAAAAATAAACGGAAGAAGCTATACCATACAGTTTCATCTCAGTAACACATGGTAAAATAACATCTTTTAAATAGTAAAATAAAGTAACAAACTTTTACTCATAATGATTCCAAAAATCTACAAAGAAGAAATATTCAGAATCTGACAATTTTTTTTGTAATATCCATGGTATAAAAGGATTGCTCCTGCGAAAAATAAGCCAAATATATTTTTTTATTTTTAAATTTAGTTTTTTTTCCTACTAGGGTGTACTACAGTCTATTTTTATAGCAAAAAGAGCACTAGACAGACGAAGCTTTATAACAAAAAGCCAGGCACTGATACATGGTAAATCTCTGCTTTTTTTTTCTCTTATCTTCACTTAATTGCATCACAAGTAACAAGAATGAAAAAGGCCACAGTTCATATATTTCACCATTACATATGTCTATAATACTTGATATGAGCATATGGCAAAACCAGTACTGCACAGAGATGAGTCACTTCAAGTCCCATGAGAAAAAACATCTCTAAAGAAAACAAACATGACCAAAGCAAAATCAAGAGGAGGCCCACAGGCCTTGGTGCCCCATTGTCTTGGAATCCAGAACATTCCGTCTTCACCTCCGTATGTGTTTGTTTGTTTGTTTGCTTATTTTTTTCTTCCAGTCAGCCGGCAGACTACATGTTGTGCTTGTTTATGCTGAATGGTTTCCTTCCTGACTTAAGTTCCGTTTTGGACACAGACCATATTCTGCCTGTTGGATACAAAGATGAAAAAAAAAAACCAAAAAAACCAGAACAAAAAATCCTCTCAACCCCTAGTCTCAGTTCAACTCCCTCCCACTTCCCAACCCCTCATTAAAACAAAGATCACGAATAATAATAATAATAATTAATAATAATAACAATGAAGTCAAGAGATAGGAAGCAAAAGTAGAAAAAACAAAACCAAACCAGGAATCGGAAGACTGAATCAGAATCAGTTGTACCACTGGGTGAGCTTGTGAAAGCATTAGTGTTCCTCACTGCCAAACAGAAGACACATGGGTAACAACTCCGAGATGGACAGATCCATAATTCTGCATATTCATAAATTACTTGAATGTGGAGGTGGATCAACTGTTCCAAGTTGCTTTCAAAGTCTGAGTCTCTTAAACCGATCCTGAACCTACGAATTACCGTCATCATTCATGTCTAGTATAGTATAAACACTTAGGAAATGTCTGTATAGTATTTTAATCCTGTCTTCTGCTAAGTTTCTTTCAAAAATCCAGTGCAGGAATACCAATATCTTACCTGGGTTTGATAATTACAAAATAACAACAAGAAAAAAAAATACATTAAAATGGCCACATTCCCTTTCTCCTTCCTTTTAAAACTGGAGATACAACCAGATTACTACGGAGAGGGTCAGATCATGTTTCTGCACCAAGCAGAAAGTAGCCGGCAGCTGCTGCTGGCCTTTGGGGAGTCTTTTGCTTATTTCAAAAGGAATTTGACAATAGCTGTATTACATTACCAAGTAATGAATACATCAAAGCTGGTGAACAAGAAATTGCAGATTTTTCTCTGTCTGAGTGAGAACAAAATATAAAAGCACCAATTTAAAAAAAATAATCAAATGACTGTAATTTAATTTTTTTGCTTTGTTTACAGATTTGCAAAACTTTAATTCTGCTTTAGTAAGCACCTTTATGATAACATGTATCAAAAGTGCCATTCTGAAGCTGTACATCAATCAATGCAGGGAGTATTTCCAGTTCCCTAAAGAGTAAACACCATATTCTCTTCTATACACTTCTCCTGAATGTGATCAGAGTATACCTGCTTCCTATATAACAATATTGTTCCTAGGGATACCCGCCTTGGTAGACTATACAAAATGAGTGCAGAATGTATCACGAAAGAAAATCTTTAACATGGTGAGAGACCACGTACGCATGGTTTCCATCGTTCAGGGAGGAGGGGAAGTTACTGTCTTCCTTGCCTTTCTTGTGGTACTTTTGTTCGACCAATTCACAGGGAAGCCCCTGAAGAACTTTGCATGAAATTTGATTCCTGCTATTCCCCTACATTTTCAATCCACCTCCACATTTTAGGACCTTCTCAACAAATCAAAGCATTTTAGTTTTATCACTACTGAACATATTTACAATTTTCAACACACACATACACACACACACACACACACACACACACACACATACATGCACCTGCACCCACACCCACACACCCACACACAAACACACAGCTAATCAAAATGTTTATGGGTTTGTAAAAGGTGACCACGTGGTAACTATCTTATTTGTTCTTACATTTTCAGAAATGAACATAAATTTCAGATTCTTGTAGTTCACTATTTCATTTAAATGACTTTTAAAAACCACACAATTTAAAAAAACAACAAAAAAACCTGATACAATGTATTAAAACACATAATAACAAGAGTCTACATGTAAAAATATAACTTTTACATACACAGTTTCAAAATAATGATAGGTTTGCCATTGGTTGCATAAAATTTACAGATGTGTTTCATCACTATGTAACTGGTAGTTCAGGACAACAAACGGGGGCGTTCAGACCATTTCCATGGAGTTATGGCATTTACTCAGTGCTGATAGGTGGAAAAACTACTTCAACAGGGATTTTTTTCTTAATACATGCCAAGATTGTGTGGCTGTCAAAACAGAACTGAGTTAGAGACAAAAGGATGCTGACAAATACTTAAGCAGGAGTCCTATGTGTTCACTGCACTACACACCAAAGTCAATTGTTGGAAAGATTTAGGATGGGAATTGGTTCAATTGTGCCCAGAGTCAACGCTAGCTATCTGATGAGTTGCTGTGCCATAGTTTGATCTATGTTTCTATCAAATGTTAAGTATAAACTTCACTCATACTGGCCAGAGAGAATACTGTGCTACCCCTCCTCACGAAAGTGCAACTTAATGCTTTAGGGCTTATAAGGCTTGTTATAATGCTGCGTGATTGGTTGGCGTTGTTGTTGTTGTTGTTTTTGTTTGTTTTGTTTTTTGTTTTTTGTTTTCCAGACGAAGGAGGAGGCAGGTAAGTCATCTACTTTTTTAGTAAACCCATTTTGAAAAAAAAATCAAGAAAGCAACAAAATCAATCAGCTCTGTCACACTCCTTGCAATTTTCTCATTTGACGGTTTTTGAACTTGACTTTTTTTTTTAATTTTTTTTTTGTATTTTTTCGAAAAAAATCTGACCATGTATTCAGAAACGTCTCACTGCACACTACTTCGGCTACACAGGTAGGTAACACTTGAATCGTTTTTGTTAAATCACAGCCACTTTGATTATGTTTCCGATGATATAAACATTGGAAGGCACAGTGGTAACATTGTAGCATTCTAACCGTGTACCTCTGAAAATCCCAGGAGAGGGTAACAAGGGCAGCGCCACAGCCAGACAAACGCTTTTTGCCTTGCCTGGGCAATGCTGCGTGTAATTTCTACACATGATGTGACTTTTAAGTCCTGTGTTCCCATAAGACTGCAGAAACAACTTTCTACTATTTATGAATGAGAAGCAACATCAGGTCAGCATTTCGTCCTGCACTGCCCCTCCGGAAGCAGAGTTGGCACTACAGGTTACGATAACAAACCAGGGGAGGGGACAAAAATCAGACAAAAAAAAATCCATATTTACAGTAAAATCTTTCTTTTAAAAAAGTTAATCAGTACTATTTTTTTACAGGAGAAAAAAGTCTGAAACAAATGAACAAAAGCTTACCATAGTCACTAAATTTTTAATATATATTTATATATATATTTATATATATATTTGTCATAGGTCTATAACATCCATCTGTCCCTCCTACCCTAAGGAATGGCTAATGTCATCATTTCGTTGCCATCAGGACGTTTGCTGGTTTTGTTATGAGGGCAGCCGGGCTTCCCCTATTCAATATCCGGTAATTAGAAACACTAGCTGACTTGGGTACCAACAAAAACGTTCATGTCGTTTTCTTCAGAAGTACACTTTTTTCATTATTGCAAGTTTACAATTTTTTTAAATTAAATATTTTTTTCAGACTTACAAATTAATTATATTTTTTTTTTCCAAAAGAAGTTTAGGCACAAATGCATTGCTCCACAGTGCGGGAGGATTGCCATTCAGTCTCTGGGCTGTACATACCGCTTCGCACATTCAGAGTGATATGTTAAAGAAGTTGTCCCTCAAGTTGCATTTTTGTCTTTCTTTCTTTTTCTTTCATTCATTTTTTGTTTATTTTTCTGTTTTATGATAATCGGGAATGCTGAAACCTCTTGCGTCTGCGATTCATAACTACTCAGACTTGTCTTATATTACAAAAAAAAAAAAAACGGGGTTAAGGAGCAGTGTTTATGTGGGTTTAGGATAATACAGCTGTTAAGGAAGTGGTCTCTTGTTTTAATGAAGCAAGGTGGCAACTTGGACCTGAGAAAAGAAATGGAGAAAAAAACAATTAATATAGTGATAGAAAAATTTTTATTATTTTTTAAAGCCCTCTGTTTTTTGTTTGTTTGTTTTGTTTTTAAGAAACAAATAATTGGCTAATCTGGGGGAAACCTGCTGTTTGTGGCTCACATGCCCCTGAGAACTATAAGATAGCAGCAATGGTGGAAAGCTCACCCAGTGCGTACCCGTTCACATCTGTCCCATGTGGTTTGCTGCGTCTCCCATCCCGGGGTGCGGGCCAGCCAAGGAGAGTGGGGGAGGCTCCGAGGACACCTTCTCTTCCTCCCTTCTTTTCAGACAAGCAGCTTTTGGGTTCAGATTCCTTTCTGTGGGATGTGAAAGCACAAGGCGTCCAGTCAGCACAGGGCTCCACAGAGGGTAGAGCAGTGCTCCTCTGCTAAGGCCAGACATTCAGACTCTATTTCCCACGATGGGATGAGGGAAGAAGTTAGGGAAGGTGCTCTACTGGGTGGCCCATCTCAATGGCCATTAACTCCATGCAGAATTTGTACCACCCCTTTACAGTGTAAAACAGGCAGAACAGCTTGGGCCTGACATCCCTGCACTGGAGAGTCGGAGTCAGGAACATTGCAGATGGAAAGTCAGTCTGTGCTACAGAGTTCTGGGCAAGACTGAGTTACAGAACATGAGTCTTCATCAAAACAGGAACAACAGTTTTAAACAATGGGCCAGGAAGCTAGCTGGCTCCCTAGGAGTGATTACTGTGTACGTATTGAGGACCTGAGTTCAGTTACCAAGCACCCACAGAAAACAGTCAGGCGTGGTGGCAAGTTTGTAATCCAGCACTGGCAAGACAGAGACAGGCAGATCCTTAGCACTCACTGGCTAGGTAACCCTAGTCTAAAGGAAAAGCCTCAAGTCCCAGTGAGAAGCCATGTCTCAAGAAAGGAGATAGATAACTCCAAAGGAATGATGTCCCAGGCTAACTAACCTATGGTCTACACACACACACACACACACACACACTTGTACCCACACATATCTACCCCTTAAAAAAGAAAGGAATGGAAATAGGTTGTCAAATCATTGAGAGCACAGATGGAAAAGCTATAGTGTAACATCAGATAAAAGAACATTCTATAACTTAAGTATAGGACTCGGATTTGATACAGTCCCACATCCAAGCAATTCTTGGGAGGGTGCTTAAGCATCTATTTGCTGACCTCGCACTTGCTGCTCCAGACTGAGGATGACAGCTACCGCCTGGTGGAGAATCAGGAGCTTGGTCTGGGGCTTGTCACTCTTCAGGTGGAGCTGTACCATGCGGCCAAGCTCCTTGAAAGCCTCGTTGATATCTCGGACCCTCAGGCGCTCACGGGCATTATTGGCCATCCTCCGTTCCTTCTCACGCTCAGCCTTCTGCTCTGGGGTCAGGTCCTCGTCGTCGTTATTGCTGCAATGCAAGAGGGATGAGACCTTTACTAACGGTGTTGTGGAATGACTGTATCTCTATTACATTTTCTTTGACACTTGTCATATTCATCCTTAGCAGGATTTTATCCATTTGACCTTCATCTGACCTTGGGGTTGGTTTAGAAAATGCACACACAAAACTTTTGGTTGCTCCCCAAAATTCTACCCAATTCTAACAGAAGATGATGAACTGGGCTCCAGCAGGGCCAGGGTCCGTCTGACCTGTTGCAGGGGACACAGAGGGAGAATGAAGACCTCACGCACCATTGCTCAGTCTTAATGCAGACAGCAACCTGGGCTTAGGCTTTACTTATAAAAACACTAAAAGATTGCTTAAACAATCTTTAAATTTTTTTCATGCTGCAATATTTGAAACCTATGCAAAAATAAGTGACTGACAATCAAATTTTGGTAGATCACAGTAAACACAAGCCAGGTTAACAGGAGCATGAAATAGAAATATCAGGGAGCAGACAGTCAGTCCACCTCTGAAGACTGTCCAGTCCACCAACCTTGTCTGAGTCTTGAGAAGATTTCCTTTACACAGTAAATAAAAAGTTGGAGAACAAACAAACATGATTTCTGTGGTCTTTCATATTATGGCTTGGGGCCTCCAAAAGAAGCTGAGGAAACCTGAGTTGTCAACAGCCATGGAATATCGTATAAACCCAAATACCTCCTCCTTCTAACAGACCATGATCTCTGTGAGTCACAGAGGAAGTAAAGCAGGATTGATTCACTGTTAGAACTAAAATATTTCATGATTCACCACAAAAGCATGGGCTCAGTATGTGTAAGGTTGGGGTCTGACCATCTCTGATGGTCATAGTGACCGTCAGAGACAGTGGAAGGTGAATGGAGGGGCAGACAAGCCATCTGGAAAACATACCGTAGATTCATGGAGCCAGGGGTTCAAACATTTTCAGGGCTATTATAAAGAAAAGGGAGTTTGCAAGAGGTTTTTTGTTTTGTTTTTAAAAATGTCTCACAAAAGACACATCAAAACCAAAAACTCCAGATGAGATACCATGAGTGAAAACCTTTTCTGAATTCTGACCTTGAGAAATATTAGGGGAATCAAAAGAAAATACCACACATGCACACATATGTGCACGTGCACACACATAGAGACCAAAATAGTGAGAGAGAAATAGACAATAGGAAGGTAAGTATTTTCAGGCCATGCCATTGGGTACAGAACTTGAAAAGAAGCTGAAAATCCCCCAGGCCCTAATTGTTCAAAGAGTCACGATGAAGAATCCTCATACTTAGAACTGAGGATGTAGAAGATTAGCTCTTCATTGTGTATGCAATGAATGCTGACTTCAAAGGTATAGCCTTCTCATGCCACCTGTCCCTGAGCCCCCAAAGCTTTACTTGCAATGTCCTAGCCCATGCCTGTGTTATGAAGTGCTTTCTCTGTTTCTTTCTACTCTTGGGTTTTTACAACAGGGTCATCCACCTATTTAGAACTGTTTTTGTTTGTTTGTTTGGGTTTTTTTTTTTGGTTGTTGTTGGGATAGGGTGAGAGTCAAGGACCTGATTTCACTCTTCTGTATATGGTTTTCCAGTTTTCTCAACCCAGGGAAGAAGAAGCAGGCATACTGATGGATACTGAAAAGAATGGAGGGAGGGAGAGGAGAGTGTGCAAATGTTCAAAGTCTATTGTGGGCTTGAAGGGAAATGCCATTCTGAAACCTGTCACTAAGTACAATGAACATATGCTAATAAGAAGTAGAAGAAGGGAAAGTTCTCAGGTGGCATCCCAATTGAAAACAGGGCCATCTACCCTGGAGAAGCACCAACCTGGAGAAAACAACAGTGGCATTCTGGAACTCGTGAAGCACCAGATGTGTAGATGCTGGGACAGAAGAGGCACACTGGGGGCTGGGGTGCAAGACTGGATGGAATGACATCTGTGACAGCCCTGATTATGCTGTAGTGGTGGACAGCACACCCCTATCTGAATCCTAGGGCAAGCCCCCTGTCTCTGCTTCCTCATTTCCCCTCTGGCTCCTCCTTTTCCATCTTCCAGAATTTCTGCTGGTGGTAAGGGAATGCAGGCTGCAATTAAATTGTTCCTGTATACCCTTAAGCTAAAAGGACTAGGTGAGTCTTTGTTAGGCCTATCCCAGAGCAAAAGACTGGCAATATTTTCAGATACTGACCACATGTCATGCCTTACATAGTGGGGAGCCAGAAAATGAGAACCTGTCTGCTAAAAGTTTTCAGGCTAATGCCTAACTAGAAATTAGTTAGTCACATAAATGCATTGATCCTGGACATAAACTAGATTTGAAGAGACCCACTTCTCTGCAGACTCTAAGAGGCATACACTACGAATGGTATGAGGGTGGCTGTTAACGAGAAGGCACTTAGTGGCAAAATGAAATGGTGTTCTGAAACTTCCAAGAACCCACTAACATGTCTATGTGATGGCCACTAAATTACCAAGAAGTGACTTGGTTAACAGAGAAGCTGTTCAGGATATGAAATCCCCACTAAGAATTTCTCGCCCCTGTGGCCACAAAACACCAAGGATGGGAGAGAGGGGTAAGATAGAAGCACAGGCAAGGAGTAGCAGGATGTACTACAGGATGTAATTTGTCATAGCTATAAAGACATGAAAAGGCAGCGTGAACTTGATTCATGAAAGATGCCAGCTGTAGCTCCCCACCCCCCAATCACAACCTTTGAAAGAAGCTATATAGTCTTGACACCAGGGTAAGCTGAAAAGAAAATTAACCCAGAGGAAGGAGGGATGTGTATGGGTGCCACGGGACTCCAAATCATCCGATGACCAGACTCAGATTTAAAGAGACACACTGAATGGGAAGGTATCAGATATTTAAGAACAGCAATTTGAAGCTATTTCCCTGTGGTTGGGTATGCAGTAGCAGAAACGGGTGGAAAAACATTCAAATTTATTTTACATGGAGCAACCTGTTTAGGACAAAAACTTGGAAATCAGAATTTTCTTACTTTAGAGATAAGAAAGAAAAAAAAAGAAGAAAACCTTACAGTTGTATATACAAGCAATTGACTCTTTAGTGTAGCTAAAATCTGCCCTTTTGGAAACATTTTAGGGGAAAAAACCACTTTTGAGCAAATTTGAAGAATACAGTTTTAACACGAAACTGTTTTCTTGAATCAGGTACAGATAAGGTACACTTGAATTAGGTACAAGTAATTTTATGGTGCGCAATTAGCATCGGGTCCAAATTAGTAAATTCACAGGCCTTTAGACCTCACTAGAACACAGGTATCTTAAATGATACCTGAAATGCTTCTAGGACAGGCCTTTCATTTTCCTCTCATCTGAGGCTTTACCTGCCAGGAAAAAACTGAACAGTTTCTTCCTGTTCTGTTCACTTCATCAAAGTCCAATAAAGGAATTAAATGAAGCGACAGTATTATATACTGTTACCTAGATCTTGACCTAGTAATTGATTTGATATCCTTCTTGTCGTCGTCTAATTTCTTGTCCTCAGAAGATTTGGTGTCTTGGAGGTTCTCATCACCCTCATCGTCGGATTTGATCTCAGAGCTGCCAGAAGACACACTCTGGCCCTGGAGGCCTGGTGGCATCCCTATAGAAAAAAGACATCAGAAAAGAAACAGAGAGATCAGGTGATGTCCCAGAATGCCATGCATAAGTACACACCCCCCGGAAACAAAAAAGCTTCCACCCAGAGGACCCTCCCTTTCTGCTGAACTGGGATCCCTCCTCGTTTCTCCTGCTGTCTGGTGAAGTTTCAGAAATGCACCTGTGGAAAGAAGTTTCCTTTGCATCGGCTCTGAGGTTAAATTCTATTTTGCAATCTTTTGGAGTAGATGGTAATTTCACTGTCTACAAAACATCAACTTAATTGCAATGAAAATCATAATCATGAAAATCATATACCTCAATGTTCTGATTAAGAACCTGAGTAAATATCAGCTATTATATTGAGTTTCTTCCATATGCAATGATTTAATAGAAAAATGTCCTTAAAATATAATTCCCAGGGAGTACGCTAAATATGTTCAGTCAAGGCTTCAATAGATACCCTAATGATATTCTGAAATTAAGCTTCTCTTATGTTTGAGGAGTAATCAGCGTTTAAAACTGGGACCTATGGAAGGGGGTGCACTGCTCACAGGAGGAAACTGGAGTTTTATCTTTGCTCCATGGCTCACGTTCATGCAATATTTGGCAGGTTAGTTGCTTGTGTGTATATGTCTCTGTGAGTGTATGCTTGCATGTATGTGCCTGTGAGCATACATGTTCTCCAGAGGAGCCAAGAAGAGAGGATCTGGTGTCCTTCCTTCTCTATCATTTTCTGCCTATCCTTTGAGGTGAGATCTCTCCCTAAAACCTAGAACTCATGTCTTTCTGGATATCTAGAAGTCAGCAAGCTCCAGTGATCCTCCTGTGGCCTCTCGCGTGGGAGTTAGGGTTGCAGGTGTGTACAGGATGCTCAGCTAGTTATGTGGGTGCCAACATTTTATCTCTGGCTCTCATGGTTGCCTATCAAGTGCTCTTCACCACTCTCTGGCTTTCGTATTACATTTAAAACATGACCTTAATAGCATCTATTTCTTGGGTTGATGCATGTCTATCACAGAGATCTTCAACTTATAATCTAAAAACTTGTGACTTGGAATTTGTTTCATGGGGCAGGAGCATTTGTATCATCTGGGAGCCATGAGCAATCCCCAGTCCACTGCTACACTATCAGAATCTATATTTTAATTCAACTCTTGGGCTACAGTTTGAGAACCACATAACAAAGAGTAAGAGAAAAGCTATGGGCTCACTATTGCTCAGGTAAAGAGTGAAGGACACAACTGTGTCCTATGAAAAGTATTCAATATTCATATCAGTTAACAGCTGAAAGGCTAGTTACAGGAATTCCCAAGGTAGCGTTGTTATTTTGTTTATTTTAAACATGGAAGGAATGAGGAGACACCATAAGTGGCCATTGTTCATCTGGCCCATGAGTAGCACAGGAAGCTGGACCCATGTTGAGTCTTTGTAGCACAATTTCTTGGGGATGTGAAAAAACCTTGCAATTGGGGCAAGGTGGGGGTGCACACAGCCACATGACACATTGTTAGGGGGTTTGATCACTCCAGAGCAAACAGCAACTAACTCAGTTCCTTTTTTTCTTTTTTAATGTACCTACATTTCCTTCCATCTTAAACAACAAAAACAATTTCCTTCCTCCCCATTTGGAAACCTCATTTTCAGGCCACAACTAACCATATTAGGGGATCTGAATGAGTAAGATGTGGAAATAGCTAAAATAACATTTCCTCTCAGCAGTCTGTCGTCTCATTCCCTTCTCAGATGAGACTGGGATGTCAGAGGACGTCTGAGGGCAACAGTTACTGAAGAAACACAATTAGCCGGCCAAATTCTAGCTCCTTTCCCATTAGTTAGTTACCACTTTGGTACCAAATTTGGTTCTTGGTTTTCTGCCAGGGTCTTCAGCATTCTGCCAAGGATGCTTGAAATCAATTCGAAGTCTACTGTTCACCCAAGGTCAGAAAGCCTTCCGACGTGCCTTACCTCTGTAAGGATCCTGGGGTGGGTTCAAGTCAGGGGAGGTTGCAGACTGGACCGGAAGCTGTGGAACTGGAACCTGGTTTGGCAGGAGAGTATGGCTGCCTCTCAGAGCCACGCCATCTTCACGGTGGGCCCCAACCTGAAACAACAAAAGGAATTAGAGGGCTGAGTGTGCACTGGAGGGACAACAGCTATTTTCCAGGGGTATCTGGGTCTTGATGCTGGAAGGGTAGCCTGTGGGGGGAAAAAAAATAAAAAGATCCTCCCAGTGCATTTCACTAGAGGGCGCTGAAGGACTGTGCATACACCTACAGTTCTGTGCAAAAGAGAAAAAGAAAAAACAAAAGAAAAAAAAAAACAAAAAAAATCCAACACTTAACACTCAGTAAGATGCCATGCCTTACATCCAGTGACAAATATGGCAGAGCAGCTCAGGCAGGTAAAACGTCAAATTGTCTCCCAGGGTGCTGCAGCGGAGCGCACTGATTCGTACCCATCTGTCTTCTATCATGTCCGCCAACAGATCCGACAATTATCTTAATGCCCATATGCTTAATTGTGGGCTTCTCAATTCCCCCATTGCTATCGGAAATCCTACAGGAATTTCAATTTGGCATTCGACTTTCATTTCAGGGGATAAGATTCTCAGGCCTGCCATTCTTTTTTTTTTTTCCCTCTCTCTCCCTTTTTCCATAATGCCAGCTAAGTCTGACAGCGGAAGCTGTAGCAGTATGGGACATAGCCCCTGCTTGGTGCAAATATAATAAAATGTCACCTGGCTTTCCAAAACTGGCAGCCCATTCCAAATTACTGTTCACTGTATTTCATCAGCTGCTGAGTTCCAAATCCAAAGGGGAACCACTTCTGCCAATGCCACCACACCGGAAAATGTACCAATAAAGGTTTTATTAAACACACCAGTAATGCCATCATTGCTGTGTGAGGATGTTTGGACATTTTTCCAGCTTCCTCCCATCCCAACGACTTGGATCTTAAGACACCACAGTGCAAATACTCTTTATGCTTCCACGAATTAACTTAGTGAGTTCAGTGCGATTCCTGGATTTGAAAGACAACCATGGAGTTTTATGAAGTAGTACTGCCTATGCTGGGGTTCGGCGCTGGTGAAGCCTTGGCATTGGGAGTGTGGCTGCTGACTCTTTAGCACAGGCCCTGGAGTTCAACCATTAGGCATGTGAAAACCGAAGGAATAGGAAGCACTCACATTTGCCTCTGTGTTTCCAGGTAACGATTTGGTAAGGCCACTACCCAGTGACTATTTACACCAGACAGTGAGTCTAACTCTAAAAAACATTTATCTGCTGAGAATCAACATTTATTTTTCTAGTGAAAACTAGAAACACACAAAGCAAACATCTTCAATTTTTTTTTTTTGCCATCATGTTTTAAAAAAATTATTTCGGAAGATGTGAAGCAAAACTCCCACATTGCCACTCCCGGCAAGCAAGGATTTTGTATCACCTTTATGCATACACAGACCCAGCCAAATGAGCCCTAAACTTCAGGCACGTACACACACACACACACACACACTCCACAAGCAATAGAGAAGAAACTAATAATCCAGGGCAGTGATGTAGGCTCACCTACGTCACTGTAATTGTTTAGATTCGAAGCCCAGCTTGGGTAGTGAAAGAACCCAAGAGCCCTGAATATTAGGCAGTGTAAATGAACTTTCATCTGAGACCCGGGGACAGTCCAGTTCTGTGAACTCGTTGCCAGTATTCAACATGAACGTTTTAAACAGTGCCTACCGAGTCTCCATGAGGCTTCTTCAGGTGGATCAAGAACCCGCTGACCTTCCAAAGCAGCCCATTCTGGGGTGACCACAGATTGGCATGGCAGAAGATCACACTCACCAGCCCCAGGGTCAGAACTAGAATGCCACAGACTACAAATCCTCTCTATGAGCAGGCAGGCTCTCCCTGAACTCAGGTCTTTCCCTGCAGGCAGGCCGTGGCCCCCTAGCCCTTCAAGCTCCTCTCGCCAACACTTTATGTAGTTTTTATTTTCCCCAGGAACAGGAATGGCAGTCACTTTCCAAGCAGGTTTCAGTTGGACATTTTTATTCTGGAAACCCCAATGCAGTCAATAACTTGAATTTCCATAGGGATGACTCTAGATTGGGATCCCTGAAAGTGACTGCAGATTTGGCCTTAGTGGAGATGACAGCCCTTCTTCAGCCATTTTAAAAAATGGGCACGGGCCCTCTCTGTGGGCAGCTGAGGGAGGATTTAAGGTTCTTCTTGTGGTTTTCATTTAAAGCAGATGCTAATTGAATATTTTCCCTCCTAGTTCCCACGATAGGGAAGAGAACTCATGACCTTGCTGCAGTCTTCATCTCAGCTGACTGTGAAAGTTGGGGTGACAGAGCGGAAGAAGGAAGGTAGAGTCCCAGCTTCTCTGCTCACTCTGTGAGACGGGGTGGCTACCTTAAGTTACTGGAGCACAAAATTGTAAGAAACAATGCTATAGCTCTCAGAGAGTAAGCCCAGGTTTATCACAAAAAATTCTAATATTATACAGAAACAGTAGTGCACAATAGAATAGCTGTGCATAGGAGTGAGTACGTTAACTGCAAATACTTGCATATTATATAAAACTGACTTCTGACGAAGCTCAAGGACCCTGGAGACTCTGGCTAACCTTACTGGCCATTACTTTGATCACAGTCTCTCTTTTGTTTAGATCTATCTGATTATAAGTCCGTTCTCTGTACAACGAGAAGACAATATCAGAGGTGGCATTTGAGAATGAGGTCACCTCACATCCTTTTCTCTTTTGGATTTCGGGATGTTTGTTACTTTACTTTTGTCTTGTATAGGTGCTTTCAAACAGCCGTCCTTTCCCAGATGGGAAGCTGGGGTCCCTCGTGCCTTTGAGGTTTCAGTGTTCTATTTATCTTGAGTTATGTGAATGACCTTGGATGCATCCAGCTCCAGGTGGCAATGAGCTGCAGGCAATAGCTCTGGAATATATTCCAGTTTGAGGAGTTAACTTTGATAGCTTATCTTCTTGGCCACAGACAGGATACCTCAACCCCATCTACGTATCTCTTAGAAATATCATATTGGAGGCTACTGCAAACCCATTACAATTATAGCTATCCAAACAGACAGAGGACCTCCCTGCCCAGACCTCAGGAATTTACTTACTTATCACAGGTTAAGTATACGTAACCAAAATATTTTCCTTAACCAATGGATTATTAATATGGTATATTTTGCATATTTTAAAAATTCTTTATTTACCAAAGCTCTTTTTTGATGAACTTCTATCTAGATTGAATAGAATTCAAAGTAATTTGTAAGAATAATTAATTTTTCTAATAAACTCTTCTCCCTATAGTCATTGTAATGTACTTTGAGGTACTTAGACACTAAAAGTGAAATTTAAAATTAATTAATTTAATTACTATTGACCTATCAGACATTACTTACTCAGTTCACACTGTCATCGTACAAGTGTGATAAATGAACAACTCAGACAGATACCAGCCCTCAAACTTATATACTGATCAATTTATCTGGAATTCTGACAAGATGGAACAGAGGCTTACTTAAGCTAAAATAAAATAAAAATTCATCATAAGAATTCTGTAAGTTGGGTTTGGGGCCCCGAGAGCCCTGGAAATCTAAGAACATTTCTTTTCTCTTATGGACCACCTGGCCCCACTTGTGCTTCTGGAGTACCTTTGCTGTCCACTGGCTCTGATCCTCCTGTCCCTAGCCCACTCTCTTCCACAGCATCCTTGGGAACATTCTTCCTGGCTCTGTAATTGCTGTGAGCAATTCAAAGTTCTGAGAGTCAAGACTATCTGAAGGACCAGCTCCTCACTTTGAAAATAACATGGGCCAGAATATGAATAGTCTACACTATGCTCATGTGGTTCAAGGTTCATAAAATGAACAACACAGCTGCCTTAGGTCTGCTCCTTCTGCAGACCTGATCAATCTAAGTTACTTTGGATCTTAGGTCCCAGCATACACTAGTTCGGGCGCAGCCAGATTCAGTTTATCATTAGGAAAAATCAAATTCATTTAGACATATATTAACTTCTTGAATCATACACATGTCATGTAATTTAAATAATCACAGTTTCTGAATAAAATGAGACATGTTAAATTCATAGAGCTCAAGGGATTAGTGCAGTTGTTCTCAAACTATGGGTCACAATCCCTTTGGGAGTCAAATGATCTTTTTACATATGGGATAGCCTTCATATCAGATATTTACATTACAAATATAGCAGAATTCCAGTTATGAAATAGCAACAAAAAATTTTATGATTGGGGTCACCACAACATGTGAAACTGTATTAAAAGGTCACAGCATGAGAAGGTGGAGACCCACTGGATTAGAGGGACACTGAAATCCAAGCTTCATATCAGAGAAGAAATCTAGGGGTAAGATTGGCCGAGTGACTTACCTAATAACTAGTTTAGAACTAGAAAAGATCTAAACTAACTCAGAAAGCTTATTATATTAAACAATTTTACCGGACATACAAATATACACCTAGGAGAGGAAAATGAGTTAAGGGGCACATGGGGCTTGCCTTCTGGAGCTTCTTTTAGAAAACGTTGTGTGCATGTGTGTGTGTGCATAAAACATACATAGGTGTATATATCTATGTATGTGCATATATGAATACTATATGCATATAAATACATGTATATCCAAAGATCATTTTGTTTTTTGTGATAGGGAAAAATCAGATTTGACCAACTCAGTCCAAGGCCAAGCTGTCTAACTAAATTACAGAATTTAATATTTGCCACGACTCTTCCAACATAAACAGATTTAAAAGACAAGCAGTCTCAAATTAGGTGGCCGTTGGCCAGGCTGATTTTACTCAGGGACACTGAAGAGCATCTCGGTAAATACGCTTGTCCTTATCCTCGAGCTAACAACAAACACCACAAACAAAAAGATATTCAATGCTTTTGCTCTCTTTGTTTCCAGAGAGTATTGTGAAAGTAATTATTCTGTTGTATTTAAGAGGCCTATTTCATGGATGGGAAAATGTATTAAATTTCATTTGGCAGTTATTCAATTCTAGTTAATGTTATCGCCAGAGATAACTGCTTCCAAACAGGCTTTCAGACCCTGGCCCCTCCTACTCTACCATAATCCTTCTGAAAGAGCAGGATGGGGACTTTTGGCAAATGTCATCTATCCCTGTCTAGACCCATGGAACAGTGGGCAAAACCAGATATGTTATTGGAACTTTTGGTTTATTGAAAACTGATGCTTGTTATTGGTTGCTTCTGGTTTTCAGAAAGTACAAAAGGAACAAGAAAAGTGGGACCAAAAAAGAAGATGCTTGATTCTTTTTACGATTTTCTTATGTTTTTGAATATCTCTCTCTCTCTCTCTCTCTCTCTCTCTCTCTCTCTCTCTCTCTCTCTCTCTCTCTCTCAAATTGTGGGTGGCTCCCTGTCATCCTGACTTATTGACACAGCAAACATTTTTGGTGTTTAAAGGTAATCTGCCCATAAAATATCATTTATATACTAAAGTTAAAGTATATTCAATTTCAGCTTCTCTCACCTTCTTAGACCTCTGTTATATTAGAGAAAAGCAAACTTATATTTATTCTTGTGCAAAATCTCATGTAGGAAACAGTGGATCCTTTAACGAGGAAGAAATCAGATGGCAGATCATTACTGGTTTGTAGTTGGAGCTCAGAGCTCATGCAAAGCCAGCACTGGATCAACACTGTGAGGAGTGTCCCAAAGACCCGGGCGCTTGTAGAAAACTAAACAGAATTCTAGTGGCCAACCACGGTAGGGGAAATTTCTCTCATCCAGGATATCCTTGAACCATGAATACAATTCCCTAATTGCTCAGTTTTTGAAAATGATCACTTTTTTGGTAATCATTCACATAATTAAACATTTCAAGAACTTCTCACTGAAAGCAGGTCTGGGTCCAGTTCCTGTGTTCCCATTTCCTTGACTCTATGTTATTGGGAGATGATTTCATAACTGTCATGAGAATACCTATTGTTTTCCCCAGAAATCCCTCTTTGTCTGAAATTTACTGTGATTTCCTTTTGTGTAATTCTTAGACATTTAGTTAACGCTTATTGTGAGATGAAATAATTTTTAAGATGATTTAAAAATTTCAGGACTCATTTGAAGTGTAAGAGTGTTTTCCCAGAATGTACCTATAGTACATACACCATCTGCATGGAGTGCCTGCAGAGTTCAAAAGACGGTTCAGGTCCCCTAAAATTGGAGTTACAAGTGACTGAACCACCGTTTAGGTGGCTGGGAACCAAACCTAAAGCAGCCAATGCTGTTAACCACTGAGCCATCTCTTCAGCCCCTATAAATGATTTACATAGAGCCTAATCAATTGTGGCTTTAGTATTTATCTGTCATGTGGCCAAGATGGTTATAGCTCTGTGATACAGTTCTAAAGAGGTAAAGTGGTAAACGCTGAATTCAGTTCGTTTTCCTTTTTTTAAGTCTCATGTGCTGGAAGTGCTTCATCTCTCCCTTCTGTATTTCCCTTCAGTGACTCCAGCTCTTTACCTCATTTTCCTACCATGGGAGTGATATCAGGATGCAGTGGGCCAAGTAGAGACTGGGGCGGTGATTGGGGGGAGCCTAGTCCACTCTTTTCCAGGTAGCAGGCTACTAAATCTGTTGTATGGAGCTAGTGTTGATCCAGCTGTAGTGAGCCACACCCATCTAGCATCGGGATTATGTTGTGGAGCTCTAATTACCTGGAAGCAGCTTCTTTTGTTTAGAAGCCAGTTGGGACACTTGCTGCACACTGGTAACTGTGGATCCCTGAAGCATACCTGTGTGTGCATGCTCCTGCAGTTGACTTCCCTACAAACCATTCTGGAGCCACACAGACTGCTCATTGCTAGAGGCATACTATGCCATTCAGCATCTACTTCTAGTTTCCCCATCTGTGGGGAGCTGAGGAAGTGCTCAGTGCACATACAGAGGGTGGATGAAGTCCTGAGGAAGTGCAAATTGTTGACATAGGGGGAAATGTCAAAGAACTGCACCTCAGACCCATGGGGATGGCCAAAGCCTTCCACCCAAGGTGAAGCTCGGAGTGATGGCTGAGCCTTACTTTTGCCTGAGTGTGAATGTTGGCAACATGTGCAAGTAGAAACCACGGATGTTTCTATCCTGATGCTGCTCACCTACAGAAACCTCCTACTGAGACTAGCTAACCCCCATCTCTGCGCTATACATAAAGAACACGTGGGGTCTCAGGTTGTTAGCATAGTTGATGCAGCTCCATCAGAGCAGACATAACCATCTGATCCCAGCTTCTATGGATATGCCTTCTCAGAGCAGACATAACCATCTGATCCCAGCTTCTATGGATATGCCTTCTCTTTCTTTTGTGCTCATTCTTTCTTCATTTGCTTTCCACCCCAGTCATGTTTCCAGTACCAGGCTGTGCAGGACACAACACCTAACAAAAGCCTATAGTAAATATTTGCAGAAGGCACAAAGATATATAGAAGTATGCCCAAATGAATGAAATGCATCTTGCCCATGTCTATGTAAGTCTTTATCTTTGAAATGATAATTTTTTTTCCCCAGGATTTGGCCCCTCAGTCAAGGTTTAGCAGAGTTAGTGTTATATGGGCCAAGTCTACAAGTTCTATCTTATGCTGCTGATCCTTCCCCTGGATACCAGGGAACTATCTCAGTTGTCTCTTATTTTTAAATTGATCGGTCTGAATCTTTTGCTATTTACACATGACTCCTTTGTGGCTGGGCTCCCTCCAATATGACTGTGGGCTGGGTAAAGGCCTTCCTGCTGGGCTAGTCTCTTCTCCTGACCTCCTGGAAGCTTGCTCATTATATCTTCCATAGACACAGGCCTGTCTCTAACCCCTTCAAGACAGTGGAGATCTCCATAATTCTGCATTTTGTCACTACCTTGCTGGGCACAGGGAGGATCCTAGTCTAACTAAGTCATTAAAGGCACCACACATAAAACACAGCCAAGGTGCTGTCAGCTGGCACTAGGCACAGACTTTAAACTTTGCTATGCATAAAGCCAACGATGGCCTAGGTTGTGACTGCCAAAGGGACAAGGCCTGGCTCCAGAGCACTGGACATCACTGTCATTATAGGGTGCAGGTGACTGTTCCCTAAACACCAGTGGTGTGGATCCAGGAGAAGAGGTCTAACATTTATGACCTTCGATAATGGCAAATATCCATTTTCGCATGTTTCTGACCAATAATAGACATTCCATTTAACTTAGCAAATGCCTTTCAGATGTCTATATGCCAGGCGCTCTTTAGGTAGTTACAGGAAAAATATAACCGAAGACAGACATATCTATTACTTAACACACACATTGTAATGGTGGCATAATATCATTATGATATAAGACAAAATAAAATGGATTTCTTAAAAGAGAAAAAGGCCACGGAGGCTTTAAAGGATGATGAAGTCATATCTATTTGGAAAAACCAGGGCAACTGAGATACGTTTCAGGGACAAGGAGGAGGATTTTGACGGCACTTCTCTAAACCTATCTGTAATAGTCTGATATCTGACACTAATTACATAATCTCCCACTGTAATGGAAAAATTATATTTTTACATCAATAAATGGCATTAGGCAATCTCTCTCTCTCCATGTCTCTGTCTGTCTGTCTGCCCCCCCCCCTCTCTCTCTCTGTGTGTGTGTGTCTAATTCTGTGTCTTTCTGTCTCTCTGTACATGAAGCAAGCAGCTAAGGGCTCTGTGTTAACATGTGTTTTCATATTGTCAGAGTACGTATCTCTGACAGAAAGCAGATTTTTGTGCAGACCATTCTAAAGCTCAACAACTCTGCTACAAAGCAAATACAGAGGGCATTCTGGACACACGTGGCACCTCACTGTATGCGAGTGTTATTGGCTCAAATGATTCAGTCTTAGTTAACTGCAACTAAGGCTTTCATCTCTCAGCTACACAGTAATGGTTTCCATATGACCAGTGGCTGCTATAAATAAGATCAAAAGCAAAAGAAAGGATTTAATAAAAGAAAATGACATTAGGAATAGCATTAAATCAAAGAAAAATGCCAATATCCAGGTTTTTTTAAATTCTTCCTTTCGTGGGGTGGTGGTGGTGGCAGGTTGGGGGGGAGGATCACAATGCACTAGGTACCCTGGTCAATATTTCATGGGTCGTCACCACAAAGAGCAGGTGTGTGGAAAGACTAACTGTATGCTTGACCATGTTGGAGGTTTAGTGGAGAACGGTGATGGAGAAAGTGAAGGGTAGGGGCGCAATGGACCCTTTAGAGTTGCTATGGAGACGCAGAAACAGACTCAATAGCCAGTCGGACGCTGTGAAGTCTATGGTGGAATGTATCCAGCAAAGGGCTTTGCTTCTCTCTGCCCCTTTCTGCCCTAGTTAATGGGGACAAACTTTTTGGTAATCTCAGAGAATCACAACATTGCTCAACTCCAGTACATGTGTTCTGAGAAAGGAAGTTTTCTTTGGCAAGGCAGAATTGTTATACAGAGCCAACTTCCCAAACAGATTTTCTTCTAGTTTTTTTTTTAAAGAGTTTACAATGTTAATCTCAATTCCCGACTGGATAAACAGCTGTTAATAACTGCCTGCTCCCAGAGGAAGAGGAGGCTTATTTCCCTTCTTCTCCAGAATGGGTACCTGCCCTGCCCTGATCTCTAGTGCTTCTTTATGTTTCTGTTTTGCTTTTTTCAAAACTGCTTCAGTGTGGATTTTGCCAAGCAGGTTTCATTTCTCCCTTTTCCTTTAGATAGCCCCCCCTAAAAAACCAAAAAAACAGAAAACAAAAAAAAAAAAACCTGCCCCAGACCCAGGTAGTTGGGCTATGACTTATGTAAAATAGTAGTTCCTTCACTACTGGTATGTTTAAAGAGGAAATTCAAGCACTGAAAACCTCAGAGGAGCAGTAGAAGCTCAGAGCCCTGGATCTGTAGCCCTGGAGAGGAAATGACCATTTTGGATTCCTTCATACTGAGCTAATTATTCTCAAGGGCTAGCTGTGTTCAAGGATACTCTGTTTCTAACAGTACTGCTAATGTGATTACTTACTTCAACCGGTTGGTGTCCTAAACACAGGAGCAAACTTCGCCACTTTTTCCTCTAAGAGGAAGTCCCCTGCAGCCGATTCCGGAGCCAGCCAGCCCCTGGCAGCCTTCTCACTTGTCCAGAGCACCTGCTTTAACAGTGACCTCAGTTCTATATCTCAAGATTCAGACAGTTCTCAAAACAGCTTTTAAAACAAACCCCAGCTGTTTCCCATCGAGTCTGCAGGGGGAAAATTGGTCAGCTTACAGCAACATTACCCAGAGACTACCATTCTCCAGTAACTTTCACACACTTGCGGCTCCAAGCAGAACTGCGAGTGTGCAGAAGCTGGGGAGGCGTATGTGAAAGGAAAATGTGCAAACTCAGTCCTGTGGCTTTTCACAATACGTCCAATTAGCCGCTTTCAAGGGCGTGTGGCTATTGTACAACAATGCTTCCCCTTACTAATATCGGACAGATCTTTTGGCTACACTCAGCTTTACGGTTCTCAGATGATTTATGGATAGAGGGACAGCCATAATTAAGCACAACTGTGAATTTCAGCCAATTAGATCTGACAGAAAATGTAGCTTCCCGTCTTTCAGTTTTTAGCCCCAAAGCTGAAGTTTTCCTAAACCCTCTTCTTGCTGTGAGCCCATTTTTTTCTCTTTTTTTTGGCTTGTTTTATTTCATTTGTTTGAAACATGTTTTTTAATCGGCTAAACTACTTATTTGAAAAATTTACGGTCACAATAAAAGTTAAACTAAAACAACAGCCAGGGAATTTGAAGAAATATAAAATGGCCAAGGCCTCAGTTTGGCTTTTAAACAGTGCCAAGCTACACCAGTATTTTCTGTTTTGGTATGAATGACATAACCATATTACTTCATGAACTGCTACTTTAATTCCCAAGGGTGGAAAATTCCATGAGTTAATTTAATTTGGATGTAAAAATATATATACACGAAAACTCACTCTTCCTGTGGACTCTCACATGCAATGCTTGGACTGCTGGTGCTGCTGCCCTGTCGGGGAGGGGCTTGGAGCAGCCTGGGCTACCAGCTGCAAGGCCAGACCATCAGGCAATTTCCTTACTGATCTTTGAGCACAGAAGCACCTTTCTCTCTTTTTAATTCTTTAGAAACCATGTTTATGCTCTGCCGTCTCTAGCATGCCTCTCTGTAACTGTTATAATCCTGCACGGACTCTTGCCTACGTTCAATCTTTTCCAGGTCTGATTATTTCCTGAGTCACTCTGTAATCCTACCTCGTCCTAAACTGAGGCATGCACTTGTACTCCAGGCTGGCCAGGACAGACTACCCCGAAATCCTGGACTCTCATACCTCTGAGGAACCCCACTATGCCCAAAGCCAGCTGAGACACAAGGAAGGAATGAAGGTGTGGGTTTTCAGATGTACACAAGTTATGCTTTTTTTTTTCCTCCAGAAGCATCTGCTCTGAGAAAGTAGAGGCAATACTATTTTTATTTTATCATATATCAAATTATGGGGAGTTCAGCATTGCTCTCATATTTAATAAGGAGTTTAGTAACAACGAAAAGAATGACTGAGGTACTGAAAGCGTTGCTTGCCTTTTTCTCTGTCATTTCAGAAGAAAACAAGCAACATTCAAAGTGGCACGAAGCTAGAGGCTTTCTTTGAAGTATTCGTCTCATTTTCACACATGAAAATGGGGAAGAGAGCAAGGTCTTAAAATCCTGTTTGCTCACAGCACATGTGTGTGCTTCAGGATGCTCCACGGATGCTTTGGACTTGTTTGCTCCAGGAGCACATAAAGTAGAGGGTTAGGGTTACACATCTAAGTGGACAGACTGACAGTTGCCATGTCATGAGGCCTGCATTTGAATAAAGACGCTATGGGAGATCAAAGAGATCATACCTAGTGGAACCCATGGTGGTGTCTATGGAGCTGGAGTTCTGACCACTGCTCTCTAGGTGAAATGGTTTCATGGCTGCACAGTCTCTGACTGTTGCTGAATGAAGGCAGAACACAACTGTGACATGAGCTCAAGGAGTCTGAAACTGTTGTTGAACAAAGAACCCCTAGTTAGGAAAACTTTTTAAAGTTCTTCTTTTCTTTGTTTCCTTAAAGTATTCTTTTAAAGTATGACAGGAATATCAAAGAAACATCCTTCGATTGAGGTTGCTAATCTACTCTCGGGAATATGTGATAATCAAGGAGATTACCAGAGACAGGGGGAATTCTAGAGGCAAGCAACTATCCTGATTTTAAAAATAAACCCCCCAGTAATAGAGTAACGGCTGAAACATGATGCTGAAGATTGCACTCCTTGGTGAGATTCTATAACTGGCTGTTTAAGTCAGTGTCTATGTGCTGTGTAGGATAGCAACGGCACCCCCATGAACTCAATTTGGTTTAAACAAAAACAAGTTCCTCTAGACAAACCCCATTTCCTCACTCCCAGTGGGTGTTTGCATGCCTGGACTCTTACTACAACAGGGTGGACATTTTATAACAGACGCACCATGAACAGAAGTAGGGGACAGAACCAGCTGTGATTGAAAACTTCAAGAGCAGGGATCAGTGTGGAGAGAGAATGAATGTTGTCTTGAACCTCAGGGCTTTTTGGTCCATATTCTTCCCTGGCCAGCAATTTTATTGGTGGCTTTGATGTGGACTTTAAAGGCACACATCACATCTGCCAGTGATAGAGCTGGCAGAGAATATAACGGAATGAGGGCGTGAAGTAGCCCTATAGACTGGAGGCAGATGGAAGCGGAGGAAGTGTGAGATTTAAAGGGGTTCTGGACCTGTATAACACTAAGTCCATCAGAGAAGAGTCAGCATGGATGCTTAGTCATGATTTATAGATTACGGGTTCAATACATGTCAACAAGACTGTGAAGGCATCAATATTAGCAAATAAGATTTGTTAGACAAACTGAGTGGGATTCGGGAGAGGGCGAATTATCATGTCCACCCTAAAAGCCCCTTGAGCACCATGTTCATTTTGAGATTCCCTTTGCTAAAAGCTCCTTACAGTGGGAAATCAGAATCTTTGACCAAGCTAGAGAGCGTGCAGCATAAACTAACGGGGCTTTTGAGGGGGACCCAGGAGTCTCAGTTGTAGGTTAATATTCAAAGATATAAACGCTGACTTTAAGGAACAGAAAACACTGAATACTCTCTCTACAAATACAAGTCACATGTGTGGTGTGTGTGTATTGGACTGGACTTGGGAGCAATTCCTGTGGACAGAGAAGCATTGTACAGAGAGGCAGAAGTGGGCAGAGGTAAAATTTGCAACCTGTTGAGAGAAATAGGTTTTATGAAAGAGGGAAGATGCTGACCAACATTTGGCCAGATAATTTGTATGCAGATTAGAGTTGAGATGACATTTACAGTCCCTGCGGTACTGTAGTAATGACTGCACATACATGAAGCATGTGCCCAAGCACATGTAGAACTTTATAGACTTAAGATCTGTGAAGATGGAAGGGGCCGATGCCTCTGCTCACCATTTGTCCTCAAAGTTCCTGTTTCCTGTGTCTGCCATGATGACCTGTCAGGCAATGCTATCCAGGCAGCGAAGTGATAGGACCCAATGGGTACTGTGTTCTCTAGTTCAGTATGAATGACAGAGATAAATTGCTGCTCACTAATGCGAGTCCAGGGACAACTGAAGAGTATGTTGGAATTCATTACCTAAGCACAAGGAACAGAGTGGTCATAAGACCTTTCATTCATTTGAAACTGTTGGGGTACTGGGTAAGAGGGGATACATACTGTGGAGGATGTGGTGGGAAGGATCTTTGGACCAGGGCTATAGGTCAGGGGTAGAATACTTGCCAAGCATCGACAAGGGCCTGACTCCAGCATTATTATCCTTTAAATGTTGGTACAGTTGCTGGCCTGTCTGCTGATTTTAAGCCTAGCTCAACAATTAACTAGCCAAGCAAGCAAGGTCGAATCAGTTCCCCTTTCTGGGTCTCAGTCTTCAGTGGCAAAACAATGGCAATAGGCTGACTTTTAAGCTGCTTTTAGAACCTAAATTCAATGATCCAAACTCAACTATTCGAGCAGAAGTAAATTGTTTGTCCATGAAGTCTTGTATCCCCCAAGTTCCTTCATGCTCCATGCCAGCTAAAGAAAGATGATTGCTCCCTTGATACAAGTTCATTGACTGAATCTTTAAACCAAAAACAAAACTCACTGGAAAGAAGGAAATGAAGCTAAGATTTACATGCATCTGTGGTTTCTAAAGTGTGTTCCACAATCCCACCTTCATTGAGGGATGCAGCAGAGGGCGAGTGTAGGAGACAGGTCACATGACTGCTCCATCTCTTCATCAGCTGCTGCAGTTCTTCAGAGACTACTACTACTGTTAGGTCGTGTGGTATAAGCTTTTAAGCCTAATGAAGGGTCGGGGGATGAGAAAGGAAGACTGAGAGTTCAAAGCCACCGTAAGCTAGAGAGTATGTTCAAGGTGAACCTGAGTATAATAGAGAAACCCTACTTCAAATTTAAACAAGAAAGAGGGGGATGAGGGCCAGAGTCATAGCTCGGTGGTAGTGCACCTAGACAAAGCCCTGGGTTCTGTACACACACACACACACACACACACACACACACACACACACAAAGAGAGAGAGAGAGAGACAGAGAGAGAGAGACAGAGACAGCAAGAGAGAGAGAGAGAGAGAGAGAGAGAGAGAGAGAGAGAGCGCGCAGAGAGAGCACTTCTCCTAAATCAGCTAATCATGACACTGGCCCATCTAGATAAGAGAGTCCCTGTTTTCTTATAGGGTCTAGTGGACAAGCATACAGCAATTTGTTTAAAGATAGTGGTTCTTTCCAACTAGTTTGTAAGCCCCCCTGAGACCAGAGACCATAACTAAGCACAGTACCTGACTCTAGTTACCACAGCTAAATGTTCTTGAGATGAACAAGCAGAATTTACTCAAAAAAGGAACTGAAAACCAGAGTCATTACACATGGATAATAAACACAGCATCTCCGAGCCTATCTACAGGTAATGTACAAGGTCACACACAGAGCCACAGGAAGACATGTTTGATGTCTGTTTTGTTCCACTAAAGGACAATGTGAAGTCATTTGAAAGGCTTCTTTCAGGCCTCATCTGTGAGTTTGAATAGCCAATGGATATGGAAGAGAACTGGCTTTGGAAGACTATTTCTAAATTGGTTTGCATGAGAGCAGAAAATTTAAATGCCAAGATTAACAATGAGATGTGTGTAGACATGGTTAAGATTTCCTAATTAGGTAAGAGACAAACCCAATTGTTTCCTTCTCCTATCTACAGAGTTTTGACTTTGCCAGGGAAGGAGGCTGTTATGATAAGAAACATACTTGATGACTTAAAACTATATCCTTGGGGATTCAAGGAGGAAGAGTTTACAACTCTTGGCCACTTGGCATGTATGTGGTGGCTTAGGAAGACACTTTGACAAGGATGTTTTACCCTGAGCATGCTATACCTGCACCCTCCTCCCCCCACTGGAGAGAAGAAAGTTGCTCTGGCGAAGCAGACCATAAAATATGCAGAACCTTCTACCAACCAACATTTATCAAGATACAAAAATCACAAACTCTTTGCACCAAAAATGAGTTCTGAAGAGGTGTGTTTACAATTTCCAGGAAAGAGGTATGGCAGTAAAACAGAACTTGGAGTAAGGTCTCCAGACTTAAATGCAGCTGTAGGTCTTGACTTGTTTGAATTCATGAGGCTTGCATCACCAACCCTAACAGCCAACATGGTACCCCTCACTGGACTTTTAGGAATGCCACCTGAGATGCTGTGACCAGAGCCTAGACCAGAGGGGCCAAGCTAGTCTATTCCTTGGGAGGGAGGGGGCATATAAAATGTGGCACTCAAGGACCATAGAGCAGCCAGGCATATCGAAGTGGCACCTATAAAAGATGCCCAGCTATGTGAAGCTGGGTAAGATAACTATCTGGAAATGTTATGACTCATTATGCTAAGAGATGGAGGTGCTGGGGGTGCATAAAATGACTGTTATAAACAGAAGCAGCAACGGACGGCTTCCTAGAAGAGGAAGGGTTTGTCAGAACTTTGACAATGGGTGAGAAGAGAGAAGTGGACAGGGCGGATGAACCTAGGACATATGCAAACGAAGTACTTAATGGGGCCAGTTCTGGTAATGCGCATACACTGGTCTGGCTGGAAAACCTTTGCATAATGGAGTGGCAAGATATAAGGCTTTTGGTAAATAAGCAAGGGTCTTGACTGATGAGCTAGGGAGCTGATTCTATTCTTAGAGACAATGGAAATTCCTTTGAAGCTTCTGAGAAAGGAAAAGTGGTCAAATAATGCTATCTAGAAAGCCCCGCATATCTGCCATTCACTTCGGTGGTATAAGCCATGTTGAAGTGAGGGAGAAATCCCTTTCATTGCATTAATATTCAGTAAATTACCAAAGACTAAGGAAGACATTTTGTGACTCAAAGCTCAGTGCAATAAGTGAGCAATAAAAGGAGATCACCCACTAGCTGGAGCAGAAACACAGTGTTCCCCACCAGTCAAGCTGCTGGGGAAAGGAGGACTTCCATCATCTTCCAAGGCATCAGGCCTTTTTGTTTCCATACTCAGGAGGTGGGGAGGGAAGAAAGAGGAGCATGGAGGTCAAGACCAGTTGGAGCTGTATCTGTTTTTTAATCAGGAGGAATCAGGAGGCAGGGTTAGAAGGGAGATTTATTCAAAACAAAACCAGCCTTGGGATGAGTCTCAAGTTTCTGCGCCTCAGTTCCACTCAACAAAGGAAGGTGTGGAGCTGAGAGCCGGCCTCGTTCCAGCCCTTCCTGCCCTGCTTCCTGTACACACCTCCCACCTCTACTTTATTTCCTGCAGCTGGCTACGGGTTGAACACCTGTTTCATGTATTAGAATCCAAATGTGGAAAGCATTCCCAGCATCCTCCTTGAATTTTTGTTGTTGTTGTGAGGGGTAGAGGGGATTTTTCTTTCTTTCTTTTTTCCTTTTTTGCTTCCTCTCAAACCTTTTTATTTTTATTATTATTATTATTATTATTATTATTATTATTATTATTTTTATTGTGGAATGTGTCAAATGGTCAAAGGCTAACTTCACACTGACTAAATTAAAAAAACATTTCCTTTCTTCTTAGAGTTTGGTTTTAGAACCCATGCAGGTTGGTGTTGAGATAAGATTCGCCAATCCAGTCTCTCTTATGCACGTGAGGAGTTTAGATTTTTAGGGACATGCTGCGTGGTTTCTAGAAAGTGAAGAGGATAACAAGTCCTCTATTGGATGCAAAGGGCTTGAGCTGTTGACATGCACATCTCTGGAGCTAGGCCAAGATCTAGCTGGCTCTTTGGAGTGAGAGAGAACTTTTGTTTCAGTCAGTAGAACCAGCAACCTTTTATCTTCTATATAGTATCCCAGCAACCATATCCAAGAGGTGTCTGTATAATACTGACCAATCATTTGCCTTTTTAAAAGTGTTCAGTTGTAGTCTCTCTCTTTACTTTCCACTGGGGTCAGTTCAACTTCCCCTCTCCAAAAATAATTCTACTTATTTTTGTCTTTTCTCCTCTTTTTCCTCCTGTCCCATCTCAGAATCAGACTCAAAGAGGCAACTCAAAGGTCATATAATTCCAAAAAGCATCAATGTACAGTTTAATACATTAAAGAAATGCTTAGCCTCCATCTGGTATTTAAGAACAAACTACATATTTATGGAAAAGACAGTTTTTACATCAATGTCTTGGGTGCATGCCGCATCCGGCTAACATATGCAAAGTGAACATAGCTACAAAAATTAGTCTATTTTTCTCTTGATTGAGAGCAGATATACATAACTGGTTATAAGGCGCAGATCTGGATTTTAATAAAGCCAGATTTCTTAATTAAAAGCAGTGTTGTTTAAACATTGCAGTCAGGGGGAAAAAAAGAAAGCTGTACAAATGAAAACCTCATATTAAATGCATCCCTAGTGTTTAACACATTACCTGAGGCCAGGCTAAATTAAAATCTAGACTTGCCTTTGCAAACTCTTTAGCAACTGCCAATGAACATGCAAACAATTTTTACTCAATGATGGATTTTTAGGGTAGAGGTCAAGATAAAGAAAAAAGTAAGGAAGAAAGATTTAGCATTGGCATTCAAAAAATATCTCTCCACATTTTAGAAGTGAGTTCATTGCTTCTATTTATAAACTCGCATTTTTTGGTTTCTAATTGGTTGCAGGTTTCAGTATTATACTGTGCGGGGTGGCACTCTGCATCTTGGTCTTTCAATGAAGAGAAATTGAAGAAGGACCAAAAAGCTGAACGAGGTTTCACAGTCATTTTGCACTTTCTTTTGGAAGCATCCCCAAGTGAGAGAAGCTGCAGTAAGAATGGAGAGTGGACCTCCCCCAAGCAATATGGAAACTTGACAAGGGTCAAGCAGGGCAACAGGATGTTTACCACCAGGTATGTGCAAGGGGCAGTACTACTCACAAAATCAGCAATAAAGTGAAACTTACACCATTCATCAGCTAATTATTATCACGTCATATTTTTCTCATAAGCGGTCTCTGAACACCACAAAAGGCAAGTGCACAATGATTTCTAGCCTCAACCCGGAGAGTGAAAGGCATCATTTTAGCTTCTTAAAGACAAACCAAACCGTACCACCCTCATATTTGAAACGTTACTGATGTAACATGAACTTGGCTTGTGGGCTTTGATCAAAGTCATCAAGATGAATGACTGAAGTTATGAGCGGCGATCTAGCAACTTACTGATACCTGTGTGGAGCGAAAACACATGCCCATATAAAATCTTGTGCATGAATACTCATAAGAGTGTTTGTTTGTTTGCATGGGTCAAAGAGTGAAGGCAGCCATAGGATCTGTCAGCTGGTAAGTGGGAAATGTAATGTGCTCTATAGAATGGTAAGAAAAACAAATAAAACTATAATACAGTTTCTGAATGAAATGCCCAGAATCTACAGAGACAGGAAGCAACTTGGTGATTGCCAGGAGCTGGGGGACAGGAGGGGTATGAGGTGGGTGGGAGAATAGCTATTTGATTGTTTGATGGTCCTGTGGCTTTCTTTATCTTTGTGCAAGAGGCAAAACGATTTTAAAATTTGACTATCATGATGGTCTTACAATACTGTGAACACACTAAAACACACTGAATTTTACACTATCAATATGTGAATTATCCATATAGAGAATAATGTCTCTAATAAAGTGATTCTTACAAAAACAGTAGCAGTAGTATTTATACTTGCAATTCTGATTCTACATAAATAAAGCCCACTTACCATGAGTGAATGTCTGTTGGCTGAGAGAAGGCCAGTTCCATACCCTGAGCCCAGGCTACCCATTGCTCCATTGTGAGAAGGTCCGATGATTCCATGCATATCCCCATGGCCACCAGGCACAGCTGTGGACGGCCCCACTGCGTGATTCCGGAGAACATGGATCGCGTCATCCAGTCTTTCTAAACGGTCTTCAATTCGGCTTTGCTGTTAGTTTGCAAGTGGAGGGAAATCTGATTTAGTTTGAAATGTGTGCACAGGCTACATAAGCAGAATCCTGAGCTGCGACAGACCAGGTTGGGTTTCAGAATATATGTTTCCAATAAAGTTTTTTTCCTTAGAACAATAATAAAAATAAATAATGTCCTTCCTAAGAAACTAGTGGAAAATATGTTAAAGTTACAGTGTTATTTTTCAGGAACAAAGTAAATTCAATAATTCTTTGAGGACATTATTATGTACATATGCTACACTGGACTCCATTAGCTTGAAAGAGAACTGAGATTTATGGTAACAGAAGAAAACATGCATTGAATTTGAGGAACACTTTGGCGAGTACTGACTGAAGGCCTAAAATATTAGTAGTTGAAAGATGATCTATTTTTGGTTTTTGAATGAAATTTTCTTCAAGTCAGAGACAGGTAAAGGTTTAGACAACTTTAAGCCCCCTTCCCCACCCCCTACTTTTTAATCTGTTATCAATAGCAACCTTTATGTGTACATGTAGGGAAGAGGCTCAGAAATTGTTACAGCTAAAATATCTTTAAAAATTCTGTCACCCAAAGTGCTATGAAAGCACAGGACTAAAGACTAACAAAGATTTTGCTTGATCATCTACCCAAGACCTCTAGCTGATTTCAGAGACCACACAGCAGCAGAGAATTCATTACCTCATGCAATTCAAAGCCAATCACCCACTCCCATTTTAAACATTAGGATCCTAGTTTTCTTCAACTATATAAGGCCTATGCTATAGCTAACAGTGAAGAAAAAGTACAGTTTTGTCTTCATTTTTTACTGTGATTAATATACATCAATTATTGTTTGCCAGTGTACACATTAAAATATACCATCTCATCGATGCATATTAAACATGTATTCACAGACAGGACAGGAGTGCTTCTTCCATATAGACATCAAAAATGAAGCTCAAAAAGTAAGTGAATTATAATTACCAAAAGTGTCTTATTACCAAAAGGTAGTAGTCAGGGTTGGAATCTACATTCTCTTTTCCTTTCCCTCCCTCCCTCCCTCCCTCTCTCCCTCCCTCCCTCCCTTCTTCCCTCCCTTCCTTCCTTCCTTCCTTCCTTTCTTTCTTTCTTTCTTTCTTCCTTCTTTCCTTCCTTTCTTCTTTCTTTCTTTCTTTCTTTCTTTTTTCCTTTCTTCCTTTCATCTTCACACTAATGCTGTTTTGTGCTAGAACACATTCTGTTCTACTTTGGTTTCCGATGCACTATGCAAACAGATGTACCACCCCTACTGCATGAGAAAAGCAACTTCCAATTATTCTACACTGACAGGAAGAATGTGTGTCTAATAGAGTTAGTCTATGGTACAGAACATTTTGATTTGGTAGGCTTGAAAGTTGCAGGGCGTCCCTAGTCTGCTAGCGCTGCTACTTACTTGACTGAGGAAATGTTACTTTCTCCAAGTCTACAATGTTTAATTGATAAAGAACAAGATGATGGTAGATAGTTGGGTCAATGGAAGCATGAAAAGAAATCATCTAGGTGCCTGGCATACTTCCTGGATGACAGTTCCCTCGGAGGGAGAGGTCTCGACTTGGGAATCCCTGTGAGTGTTCAGAATATACGAGGAATCCAAGCTGTGGTCCAGAGCTATGTACCAACCTCTCCAGGCCTACAGCTGGATAAAGCCTGGTTTTGATGACTAGGCTATGGAGAAGAGCCTGCAGAGGATAAATACTTAGAACAACTGAGCTATCTGGATGGAGTCTGCCGATGAAGGAGCTGGACAGTGGGCTCTCAGGGCTGTTGTCTTTATCGGCTAAAATGCACAGCTAGATAATTCATCCAGCTCCTAAAGGAAGACACTCATCTCTGCATTTTCATCTCCAGATTTCCCTTAAAAAGTAAGTTGAAAAGGAAGACTGTAGCCCCTAAATCACAGATAGGTTTACATGGGTGCAGATAGGGAAATGCTTGTGCTCTTCAGTGTTTCATCTCAAAATATGCAAGAAGAGCTGAAATCTCAACCCCGAGGCAGAATTGGGGTCCCCACTGCTTTTGACTCATGGACACACACCCAACCTGCATGGTGCAGGGCTGTTTTTTGCATAATTTCAGCTCCACCCACCCTAAGCTGAGGAAGATAAAAGTGCCAGACTTTGAATCATCCTGTGAGTATTTATAAGATGAGTTAGGCCCGTGGAACTGTTCAGCTATTTCCCCTGGAAGAGTAGTCACTTCCTTACAAGTCAAATTGCTGGATTCCTTCCTACAAGAACCACAGCAGATGGGGACAAAAATGGTAGGCCTCTTGCTTGAGGTTAGGAGGAAATGGCCTAATGTTACCTGTAGGCAGGGAGGAGGAAGATAGCATCTTCAAGTGACCCAGTCCTCACACTACTACTCACTGCTCTGAATTGTTTCCCAAAGGAACAGGGAGGAGAGCACTATACTAAGCTCCTAGGATGATTCTTTATCTCCTCTCAGGCCCTAGGTATTTGGAGCCTTGGGCTTCCATTCCAGATACATCTAGGTCACCATCTCCAAACAGAGATGAGCATCCTTATGACGCCTGCTCTGGCAAGCTGGTCGTCCTAATGTCGACTTCAAAGTAGCAATCATTGAAAATAAGCACCACAGAGCGACAGAAGAAAAGAAAACCTGATCAGAAAGTGTCAGATCTGAGAGGCGACATACCAGCGAGTGCAAGGGTCCTTCATAATTGGGAGATGACGAGGCCTGTCCTCCATTTCTAGACCAAACAGCTGTGCCTGCTGATATTGAAATGAGAAAAACAATCAGATCTGTGTGCACTTAAACCCACCGATACTTAAAAAAGAAGCAACATTGATTTCTATTAGTCAATAAGATAAATACACTTAGTCTTCTCAAATGAAGGCCAGAGACATCTTTTAAAGGTAAAACATGTAGTCTTTTCATGGGCTGGCTCTCAGTGTCCTGGGTCTCCTCTGTAAAAAGGAATATTTTATTGGGTCTAAGTTTCAGCTAGCAGGACTCCTTTGGGACATATCTGTCACTGGAGATTGGAAAGTTGTGGTGCTTTCAAGGGTAAGAAGGAGGGATGGGGGAGGGCTAGCTCCTTACTGGAGGTCAGACTGTGTCCAACCAAAACTCCCTTGTTGATACATGAGAACTTTACTCTTGTTTTAAAAATGTCTATGGGATGAGATAAACCTTTAAACACATATTTATTTATTATTTATTTTGAAGCTGGGGATCAAATTTCGTGCTAAGCACATGCTCTTTACATGGGGCCTCTCAGAAACTTCTGGAGCAAATAAGGTTAGTTCACAACACTTCTCTAAAGAGGAAGACACTAAACTCCCTAACACTAAGAGCTACGTAGTTTCTTCCAAAGAGCCTTTCAGAATATACTCCCTATATCCAACCTACAGAATAAAAATCTCTTTTAAATTGAAGACAATCGTAACATTAGCACCCACTATAGAAAAAGTGTATAAATCAAAAAAAAGGAAAAAGAAATCACTGTTATCTCTCAAGATCCTGTGCCCTGGTGCTGCCTGCATGTTTAAAATCCATTCTTTTTGTCTTTTCTGGGTATGCCTGTGTATTTTTATGCTAAATAAAAATAGGATATTTTGTTCAATTACTTTTCTTGACAGAATTTGGACAGAGCCGCTGGTGTGAAAATAGCAATCTGTCCCCTTATTTATATCTTCATAAAAATCCTTTCTTTCTAACATGTGATCTTTCAAAATGGATCACGAGGACCCCAAAAGTGACTTCCCTGCACTTGTTTCGGGCGCCTTCTACCTGCGGCAGGTTGCAGACCCTGAGGCCCCGCTATAGGTTCCTGCATCCTCCGCCTGACCCTCACGTACAGTGTCGCAGCAGGAGCATGCGCACCAGGTTCCTGAGCACGCACGCATGTCTCTCATTGTTACTGACACAGCCTTGGCAAATCACCCAGCCCTCCCTCACTTGGGTACACTTGTGCACAAAACCAGGACATCTGACATTAGTTGTTCCCACACTTCCAGAGCACGGATCTAGCTGCTTTGTTTGAAGTGGTGAACGTGCTGTTCCACCTGCTTCCATCCTCCCCTCCCATTATTGTCTCAAGTCCTTTGTGCTCAATCCTCCTCTGGTTTGGGAGATTGATATTTGAGATGTTTTTTTTTTTTTTCAGAGCCTAAGAATCTGGTGCCAAGACAGAACAGCACAATACTGAGCTTTCCCTTCCATTTGTGCTATGGACGAGGGGGTGGGTGGTGGGTGGGTGGTGGTGGTAGTGGTATTCTGTTACCACCTCAAAAGCCCTGCTTCTGCCTGGTTTCAGTTGGTCACCTAGAATAGATTGACCTCAGGACCCAGGTGACCCTCTCCCTGTCCTGTTCTGTGAACTTCCTACACCAGAGAGGCTGCCATCCCACCTGGGCTGCAGCCCTTGTTTCTGAGACTCGGTCCACCTTTTGAAACCTCTCACTTCCTACTAGGGAACTCAGCTTACAGGGAGGCAAGTGAGGGCTGCACACAGGGAACAGCACAGTACTCGAGAATACAAAACATAGGCAGAGCAAATCTATTCTAAATCCCAGTAAGGCCAGGTATACATGTGACAGTTTTGTATGGAAACCACCTTCCCTTCTTTCCAAATAACTAAAGCATGGAACAAGGTCATATGACCGAAGAAGGACAGCAGATCACTGATGTGTACCTTGGAAAAGCAAAATGATTTACTATATAACTGTACCACTTACAGTCATGTGATTAGAAGCCATACATCATAGTAATTTATTAGATTTTAAAAACAAACTATACTTTTAATTCGAACAGTTACACAACAATTTATATACAAAATTGCACTTTCCTCCAAATATTTCAGTTTAGGAAGAAGACTCAAATGACTTCATGGGAGGATTCCTCTACATAGCCTATATTTGATAATTAAGTATTAGATATTCATGACTACATTTACTATGTTTCTGAGAAATTTTACTGGAATACATGATCCAGCTGTTGAACATCTGTACAGCTAAGAAGAGTTCAAGGAATGGATTTTCACTTAATTTAAAACAAAAATGGATATAAAGGCACCCTCAGATTATATTCTGTTATCCACCCATTCTGTTTCTCTATGGCCAGGCTATGATTCGAAATCTCTACAGGCACTGGGTGTGTAGAAGGTGTTTTCTGTTACCTGCTACGGCTGTGAAGTGGAGTTTAGAACACAGTACCTGAGAGTGAAGGAGGGGAGCCAACAGGAGTTGAAGGGTTGGAGGAAAAGCTGTTGTTCGTGTGATCAGGAGAGTAGATCTTAAAATAGTGGAGAGGAAAAGAAACTCTCATTGATGTTGAATAAACAGTTTTTAAACAACAAAAAGCATCCACACGGTTCCCTTAAAAATCCACAAGTCACAAAATGCATGGAACGTTCAACTGTACTAGCAACATCCCAAAACGAAAAAATGAAAACAGTTACTTCAGGTTCTCAAAAGGATTGCTGTAGTGGTGCATGGCAGTGGGGAACAGAACTGGGGGGTCAGCCAGCTTCACGTCTGATCCCTTTCCCACTGAAAACTGGCTGTGTGGCTCTGGGCAAACCACAGAGATACTGCTTTCTAATTTTCCTTTCTTCCTCCACAAAACGGGGCTGGGCAGTATTGTGTCTTCTGTAATTAGGGCCATTGGAGAGCAGGACACAAGAGAGCCCAGACTTAATAAATACTTTCCCTTAGAACCCCGAGGCTGATATTAGTTGAATTTATTTTATGTTCACCAAGGGAAAGAAAAAGCAACCAAAGACACAAATCTTAGGAGAACAGATTTCCTCTTAAAAGTATAAATGATTGAAGACACTACAAGAAGCCGTTCTCTAGCTGAGTGAATTAGGAATGCTGGTTTGTCACTCAGGAGGGAGGACATGGGGATGATTCAACTCCAGCTTACAGGGAGTGGGTGGACAAAGCAAAGTATTTAAGTCCCTCAGGTGCCAAGGAAGGGACAAGTCCCTCACAAACCTCAGTGGGTTGTCATTTCTTTTTCCAAGTAGCTTTTCCAAAGCATCTTATAACCGACTCTTGAAGAGTCAGGCTGAGCTAGCCAATGGGCATCTATAATACATTAGAGATAAGAAAAGAGAAATGCACACTGAAAACTCTATGAGCCCTAAGGCCAGGAGAATATCCCCAGGCCAGCCCTCAATGAAGATGGCTAAGCACCAATGAGACAGCGGGATAAATAAGGCTAGCCAAAGGAGGTAAAACAGCTTTCCCTCAAAAAGTCCCAGTGATCCTTATCCACCCACCCCTCCGTCCATCAAAGCTATTTGCATTTATTTTCTAAAATTCCATATGTCCACTTCTGACTAAAGTTCACCCTGCTACAAGCAGTGCCCGTGGAATCCAAAGTCAATATTTCCTCACCGAAGCCAGGGCTTTCCCCAGAGCGTCTCCAGTCTGGGAGCTGCCTGCTGCCCCAGTTCCTCTGTTTGCTGCAAAAACAAAAGACAGAATATGAAAACCAGGCAGGGAGACGTCTAACAGTTTTCTATTCTTGGTCCATTTACTCACAATTTAATTGCATTTTTAATGCTAATTGTAACACATTAATCTTTAATTAGCATTAATTTGTTTGCTGAGGTAGATGTCAAATATATTCATGTTACTTTTTTTTTTTTTGGTGGATAAAATATAAATCTGACACCTTGGTTTGAAGACAGAGTGTTCCCTCTGCCATTACTTTCCCCCACATTGCTGATGTCAGGTACCAAGCCAGCCCTTGGTAGTCATCATCACTAAGAAAAATGTGACCCTTGCAGGACTTTAAAAGTCCTCAAAGTCCAACATTTTAAATATATAATTGAATAATTTATACCTATTGTCAAATTAAGAAAAATTTGATAGACAGCAAAAAGGGAGTTGCATCTCAGTGCCACACAGTGGTCTTGCTAATGAAGAGAAAGAATATTTTTATTATTCTACATATACATTTTCTGTGTGTGTGTGTGTGTGTGTGTGTGTTATTAATAATCATACATATATTCCAGCAGATAGCACAGCCAACTCTTTTTCTGAAGATAATGTGCTGTTCAATCATGTGGTAGATATGGGCTGGGTGGTATTGAAAGCTTTCCATTGAAACATTGACCAGACTTGAGGAATTGGGCCTTTACTAATCCCCTCAACACTAGCGTAGAGACTTGAGAATAGTCTACTAATGTTCTACGAGAATTGCTTTTCACTGTTGACTGGACCATAAAGAGGAGACATTAAGTCAATCGATGAATTCAAGTAAAATCTCACAGCACACGTATAAAGGCATTGAAATTTCTTCTTGAACAGGACACCCTTTCAGCTAAGTAACTTGTATCATCTCCTTCCAGACCCAAGGATGCAGTGGGATATGACCATGACTCCAGAGATGAGATCTACAGCTTCTCTGGGTCCTGCCTTCATTCTCTGGATCTCTGCTCAGTACAGCTGATGTATGATTGTTACTGAGGTATGATTTGTATGCTTGGTGTATCATTTCAATGATCTCTTATATATGCTTTACTCAAAAACCAACCACAACACCCTCTGACTCATTTGATTATTCCTGGAACACTGAAAAATGCCACCTGTATCACAGAGCCAATATAATTACCTTCAGAGAAACAATCCCTTCTTTTCCCTATTGCAAATATATGATGTACATAAGTTATATTAATACGCTAGACTGCAGATGTGGGCAAATTCTCAGAACGTGTACCTGATATCATAGAACTAGACAAATAAAAGCAACTTAGAAAGGTATCAAGTGCAGTGATGGCCCATGCCTTTAATCCCAGCACTTGGGAGGCAGAAGCAGGCAGATTTCTGAGTTCGAGGCCAGCCTGGTCTACAGAGTGAGTTCCAGGACAGCCAGGGCTATACCGAGAAACTGTCTCGAAAAACAAAAACAAAACCAAAAACAATAACAACAACAAAAGAAAGGCATCAAGTACATTAAAATATTTAAAACAAAAAAATAGGTGAAATTCTTTCAGGTATTAAAGTGGGAGTTTCTGTATTAAAGAGTTTTAGAAACAACTAAAGACGGTTCTAAAAGGACTGTGATGAAGATTTACAGGCACAGAGCATCCTGTCAGCGTGCATCATTACACTGTCTGTGAGAGACATTACTGTTTTCTCATCAAGCAATATTATCTGTCCATTATTATATGCTTAAGTGGAGATTACAGTCAAAAGAATCCAAGATATCTGATTCTTACACAGATCTTCATGAAGTAAATGTTCAAAGAAACATTGGTTAAAAAACAAACAAACAAACAAACAAACAAACAAAAAAACCACATTTACTAACCAAGAACCTAAACAAAAAAAGAACAAAAGCTTATCAATAAAAAAAAGTTGCCATAGCAGTAGCTTTCAGAAGATTGACTCCTTCTTTTGAACAATTTTAAAATGAAGATTATAAATTAAAATCTATCCCTGCAACCATCCATTTCCAAGATACAAATCAGGAAGACTTGGAAAACCAACAAACACATTCTAAGAACATCCACAGAGAGGTTACTCTGAGTGTGATTTAAAAGATTTTTAGACTCGTTTATGTTACTATTTTATGTGCATGAGTATTTTGCCTCTGTGGTGTGTGTATACCACATGTGTGCCTGGTACCCAAGAAGGTCAAAAGGAAGCTTTGGGTCTCCTGGGACTGGAGTTACGAATGGCTGTGAGCCATCATATAGGCTCTGAGAATTGAATCTGGGTCTTCACAAGAACAGCAGGGCCAACTCTCCAATCCCAGTGTAATTTTTTGTTTTAAAGCACCGAGCCTTTTAAACTAAGCTATTAGTGTCTTCTTTATACAAAGAGATATTAAGACTCAGGAAGCGGAATCAAAAATAGAATCAAATCCTTACCTCATCTGGTCATAAAAATGTTTCAGAAAACTACAAAGGCTATTTATGCAAGCCACTGATAAGAACAGACTATTTTTTAACTTGAAGCCATTTTACCTTGCAAGAGCTAGACAGCCCAACCTAAAGGCTTACATTTCAAAGCAGTTTGCTGGGGCCAATCTACTCTTTCACTGGGCATGCCATTTGTTCTGTTCCAGGAAACACGGAGTAGGCACATTTTCAACATTAGATTGGTTCTCTCTTAAAGATGTCTCTTTTTGTTTGTGTGACCAATATACAAAAGGTCACACAGCATTAGAAAGGAGATATGTTTTTAATTCTCAAATGTATTAATATTTGGTTTTGGTACTGGAAAGTGGGTCATGCTTAGCAAAACACACATCAAATCCACCTTTCGGGCTTCAGTGTATTAAAGACTTCATTGTTATTTTAGTACCTGGGTTTTGTCAATGTATATTATTAGAAATCACTAATGTTCATGTCACAGAAACAGATTTGAAACTCATTGTCTACCATGTCTATATGTGGACCAGTTTATTTGCTCTTTGGTTCGAATCAATTTCTTTTGCTCAACAGACAAAAAACAAAACAAAACAAAAACCAACAAACAAATGAAAAAAACCCAAAGCAACAACAAAAACAAAAATGAAAAAAAACACACAAAAGACAAACAAACACCCCAAAACCAAAACAAAACACACACACACACACACACACACACACACACACACACACACACAAACCGGCCTCTAAGTAGAAGTACAACAAAAATATGAATGGAAGATGAGCAATTATGAAAAGCTTTGTGATTTTGTAGGAGTGTTTGATACTGCGAGCCACTCAAGTATTGTTTAGAGGACTCCAGCACAGGTGCTGTTGCTGGCTAGATGAAACACACGCAAAGGTTTCATATCCTGTGCTCAGTGCTGGACCACCCTCCGTGAGTGTCCGCTTTGGGGAAATGGTGAATCCCATCAGAACACACTCCAAACAAAATACCAGGACAAGTGGTGCCTGGGGATGAGCTCTGAAAATCAGAATCTGGAAAATATGTTTCCCCTTTATTGCACGCCCATAACCTGCGGCAGGGAAGAGGGGACATCAAAAGGCAGAGGAAGTACAAGTCGGTGTTCTCCAGACAAGCACTACCTTAAGATGAGGCTCTTCTGAACTGTGTTTGGTGACCCTCATGTCATTAAAGTGCTAAGGAGAAGCATAGCAATGCCATGAGTTTGTCCACAGAGATGACTATGAAATGGAATGTTGCCAACATTCCTCCAAGACTCTTTTAGAAGAACCTCCAACATGGGGCGTGATGTACTAATGCCATGTGGGAAGGGCTCCAGGCATACATGGGGGAAGGTGGGACTCCTGACTGTGTGCAGGAAATGGGAGAGGGGCTTAAATCAAACTCATTTATTGCTCTCCATTGGTGGTCTTTATAACTACAGACCCCAAGCTGCTGGATAAAATGTTTCTTTACTCTTCAGTCTGTGCCTGGTCATCACCCAAATTCATCTAAAGGCTCATGAACCTCATAAAACACAGACTGGATATTATGTGACTAGTTGAATAATAAAAAAAATTACTATGAAACCAAGCTCTCTAGGGAAAGAAGGACATAATGTTTCTACTAGAAAGCCACATCCCAACATGCCTCATGTCACACAAACATGTCAGGAGGAGTGAAAGTTGTAAGTCAGATTAATTCATGAACCAGTTAGATATTTCAGAATAATCTTTAACATATGGTGCATTAAATCAAACTTAGTAGCCTGTTCCTTCAACACTACTTGGTTTGAGGTTTAAAAACATGGGAAATAGCATCTTTTTCTGCAGTCAGAAGGCAGCCCACTTAAAGACTAATAAAACAATAGTGGTTATTATAAAACATTATGTTGTTATATGCTCAATTCCCTGTGAGGGATGGGGAAGGTTTGTGGTCCCAAATCTCAAAGAGTGTGCTGTCAATGTATACAGTTGGAAACTCTGACTGGAATCTGCAGACTGCTGAGTGGCTCTTAGGCCTGGGGAACCTCCTTGACCTATCCTATGGCAAAAGGTTCTCTCCCTCCTGATCAGCAAGAGTTGATTATCCAGGAAGGAAAGAAGTAGGAAGACAGCAAAGTGTACTACCCTGTAGACAACTCTGTTCTCTTCAGCTGGCATCTAGAAACTTCCTCTGAGTGCATCCTTGGATCGAGGTGATCTGGGCTGGACCACTTCTGACACAAGCTTGGCATTGAAAGGGATGAAACAGAAGCACTCAGATGCAAGTAACTTCCTAAAGGCCCCGGGCCAGCTCCCACCTTGCCCAGGTGCTAAACCAGCTGAGCTGACATTGACCCATGATGTGCCCTATTGACCCCATTTTTTATTCCAGGGTGCTTCTGAGACCCTTTCTATCAAGACATGGCTGATGTAATTTCCAGAACGTGCTAGTATTTGCTTAGGTAGAACAGGAATGGGCCATAAGCCACAGTGAAATATTTTACCATGAATGGATATGTCATTAAAAGTTTCATAAATGTTTCTTAAAATAACTGGCACTGGACATGAAAGGGCAAAAAAGAAACAAATGAGCAAACAAAAAGAAGGCATGGCCAGTTGTCTCAGCAAGACAAGTGCTGAGCCATTCCAACCCGAGTGACCACTTTCCATCTTTGGGATGCAGCAAATGGACATGACATGAAGTGCAGGCCTCCTGAAGTTCCAGGGCTTGTGCCTCATCCTGTAGACACCGTGAGGTTCCATAGTTGGTTTAGGACAATGGCTGACAACCATGGTGGAACATTATCACATGATACTGAGACACGGGACAGCCTTCTGAACCCAGAAAGCTTCTGCAGATAACAGTGTCCTGTCTCAGAGAACTGCAGTGCCTTGCAACGTTGTGCCAAGGAAACTTGAATACGGAGGCTGTCCTCATGTTAGTGCTTGGACCCATTCTTATGACATTAGTGCTCTTCTGTTTTTTTTCTTTTTTCCTCTCTCTCTCCAGGATCATGTGTGTAATCTCAAACATGTGTTGGGCTATGTGTTCCTTATTTACCAATTATTTAATTAGCCCTGGTTGTTCTTTGAGATACAGGCAATGTAGTATTTCTTTATTTCCTGCATTTCAGAATGAGTGAGTATAGGCCAAATATTTTCAAAGTCTACAGATGTATCCTATTAGCCAGCACTGTTCGTTAGAGAAACACACTGACTTCAGAAGAGAATGCTTCTCTTCGTGTTCTGCAGACATGCTGCTATCACAGGCTTCTTCCCTCTGCCAAACCAAAGCCGAGGCGACTTTTGCATGAAGACATGTGAGAGTCAGAGCACCAGGAGAATAATAAGGCTTAACAATTGCTCTTCAATGTTCCTCTGCATTTGTATGCAAGGAAATCGAGATTCTAAGGCAGAGCATTCTGGAATATTCAAGAACTTTTTCCCTTAAAGTAGCTTTAAAGTAACTCTCATATTTATGCAAATTTAATAAGAATGTGTTATCATTGTAGGGCTGAATTACCAGATGTACTTATTTTCTAAGATATTATGATGATTTTTAAAATGGTTTTTCTAATAAGATTTTTGACAAGAATACAAATCATTAAATACAATGATTTATGGAGAACATTTCCTAAGAAATCCTTTGTTTGGGTTCTAAGAGTTTCTTATTTTTCTTTTTAAATTGGAGGTCTTTACTATTGTCTGGACACTTAACAGGACCTTGAGGCTTATACATAAAGCCAAATTCATCTTTAGCATGCAGCTAGACTCTTCATCTGTAGGGCTCACACATTCCTCTACTGTGCTCAGGCTACTGCTATTTGTCTGCAAGCGGATGGCAATGGGACCATCTAAAACAAGTAACCCTTATTCTGACTGTACTGAGCAACTGAGATGTTCAAGACTCACAAAGGGTTTTATCCAGTGATACATGCCTCACTCATAGACAGACTGAAGGTTAGGTCTACACAATCCTTTCTAAAAGAGTGCTCAAATGTGTTTTCATGAACTCGGAGGTCCACTCCACCTCCATATCTTCCTTAAAAAGAAAATGACTCAAACCACAAGTAGACAGGAAACCTGTCATGTACAAGGATGAGTGACCGGCCATTCTTTATAACCGACCTCATGACTGCAGAAGGGGCTTTCCATTTGTCAAACCACACTGAAGTGAAATGTACCCCTTTCAGTCTTTCAGTTCTGCACTTTTCTTTCTTTCTTCTTGTTTTTCAAATCTGCTCAAACTTCACTGGTTGCTAATAAAACTTCTCCCATGTGACCTCTGGCCATAGCTCTCTAAGGTCAGACTGGTACAACACACTTGTAAAGGTTCTCTTCTGGAAAGTTCCAGAAATGGAAACTCATTCCTAAATTTGCTTCGCTGTGAGATGTGATAGGACAGGGCTGCTAGGTGGCTCATCTCAAGTGTGAAATAAATTACTGAATAAAGAAACAGAGTATTGGTTGGCTAGAGAGTATACTTTAACAGTTTAATACCATCTCTTTCACTAAAAACTCTCCCACATAAGTGATTCATACAATTCCCAAAGTTCAAAAGAAAAAGAGGAAAAAAAATTACAAAAGGCTAAAGCAATAAACAGCAGCATGGTGTTCTGCATTTGTTCTCTAGAACAAACCCTGAGTTTCTCATCATTGACCCTCTGTGAATGATCTCAAAGGCCAAGCTGTTACAGTTTGAATGTGAACTGTCCCCCACAGGCTCATGATTCTGAACACTTTGTTCCTAGCCGGTGGTGTGTTTTCGAAGATTCTGGAAACTGTGAGACACAGGGCCTGGGCGGCAGACACAGACCACTGTAGGCACAGCACAATGGGGACAGCCTACCCCCATTTATGCTCTCTGGTTTCTGATCCACTGAGATATAATAATTTACACTGCAAGCTCTACCCTCCAGGACAAGGCCCCAGGCCATGCTAGACTGTGTCTCTTCAAACCATGAGCTCAGACAAAACCGTCCTCTCTAAAGGTGCTTCTCTCAGGCATTTATCACAGCAACAAGAAAATTACTCAATGCACCTGACAAGTATGGCTTCAAGTAGAATAAAGTAAGCTGTGACCATCAATGTCTTGGGTTATATGAGGACCCTGGAGCATCTAGATGTGCTGTGTAACAGAATGGGAAGCTTGTCAAGGTTGATCCACAGGGAAGTAGCTGCCTCTGAACCAGCCAGTATCTTCCCGTTAGGAATAGCTAAATGCCCTGGCTAGCTCTTCCCTAAGGAAAACAGTACTGGCAGAGATCCATCTATACTAACAGATCACCACAGACATCAGAGGACATGAGCAGATAAAACATTTGGCAGCAACAATCTTCCTGAGCCTAAACTTATTACAAAGCCCACAGGAAATAATTTTGGACCTACTGTTAGCCAGACATCTTTCCTATGTGAACAAGTACTATTTCTCTTCAAGGGCTCCATAATGTTACATTCTCTGTTAGTTAAATTCATCTAGCTATCAAAATAACTTTGAATGGAAAACTTCATATAAACAAGTCTTTGCAAGACAGTGACACAGCATGGTTAAGAACTTAGCATGATGGTCAATCTCTGGAAAGTGATGAGTAACTACTGGTATTAAGTATAACTGGTTCCCTTATCTCACTGGTCTTAAGGAAACTTTGCTTGCCTGATGTTTGAGAACATGAGATGCATGAGAGTCTGGGTCTACCGAAACCCTTATTTAACTTAATGACTCACCATGGACAACCAAGTCAGATTTCAGTTTCTTCTGACCAAAAAAAAAAAGTGGCTAAGGGCAAGCCAGTGATTATTTCTATTGAATCCATTCATCTGTTCATTCGCTGAAGTGACAAATATTTATTGCCTGCTTATAATTCCATTATGAGAGGAGGAAGAGGGTCTTCATTATTAAACCCTGCCATGGAATACTGGCGTGTGGGTTGGCATTTACACTACTCACCCATTATACTGTCTGTTCCGTTGGCAGGAGGCGTGCAGGAAGAGGTGCTGTAATGGTTTGTGCCACTACGATGGAACGTGGACATCGGAGGAAGACTGGAGTTGATGTCTGCCGAGGAGTGGGATGGATAGCTCTGCAGCCGGGGGAAGAAAGAAGGCCACATTCAGTCATGTTATACTTACTTTTCTGATGCTTCTTTCAGAACTCACAAGATCGCAAGGGAGATGCTTTCAGAATTTCAAAACAGTCAAGCAAACATCCTGTTCTATCTGATAGCTTTCATTTTTCTAAACAGCCAAATATACATAGATCCAAAGTTGATCTGTGGATGTATCAAGTGTCAAGGAATACCATAGCCACCCAGGACATCAAGGAAAGATCAAAATCCCTAAATCTACAAATCATTGGTTAAATCAAAACAAAACAAACAAACAAACAAACAAACAGAAACCCACAAAATCATCTCATAGACTTCCGAAACAGACACAGCTTCTTCTATTATTTGTTTTCCTGTGGCCTACTAAACAACTGAAGAAGACTGTCTATAACGAGTACAACATACAGATCTCCAGGGTTTGTGTTACACCGGACCCAGGCCTCTAACCGCTACATGGCAAAATACTTCCTTTCCAGTTGGATGATTTTGCTCAATGAATCTTGGCATTGAGAACAAGATAGGAAATGAAAAACTTTTAAAAGAATTAAAAGCTAAATCTCTCTAAAGCCTGAGTGTGAGAAAGTTTACATTAGTGGCCTCACTGAATTGATTGGGTATCCAAAGACTTGATTAGGCTTTATTTCGCTCTGAGTTCCTCCTTCGCATGCTGCATAGACTACTTCGCTGACTAGGAAGAAAGAGCATCTCTAAATGGTTGCTGGGCTTAAGGTTTAGCTTCAGATTCAATTCTACACCAGTTGTTCAAATGATTGAAGGTGGGACATTAGTTGTTGTGTATCCATCTCATGGGGAGAGGATCACCAAAAGGATACATGGATTTAAAAGGACACCTCAAACTATCTTTTTTCCAAACAAACAAACAAACCAAAAAAAAAAAGCCAAAACCGACCAATCAAGTTTAAAACCCAGTAGCTGAAACTTGCTCTCGTTTTTGCTTTATAAGCATTTGGATGTGCCATCGATATTAAAGAAAATATGTAAAGATAAATATTTTAGTGATGTGATAAATTGATAGCTACGATTTTTTATTATATCATTATTGGAGATGCATTTAATTGCTTAGTTTAAAAATAGAGATTGGGTAACGGGTACTTATTATCTCATGCTTAGAGAAGCTTTTTAAAATGTTTTAAAATAGAGCTATTAAATACTGCAGACACTGGGAAGTACTAAAACCAAGGCATTTGTTAACAAGGAAGGAACATGGTTTCTTGGTGCTAGCCAACTGATCTGTTTAGTTCTGCTTCTTCCTGGATGATTCCTTTTTTGCTTGCCATTCTCCTGTAAGTTCAGCCCAATTGTACCTGCACTCTGCACTACCACCTCACACTCACTCCTGGGTCAGCCATTGCCTGTTGTCCAAGTACATTCCCATAACACTGTGAGCGCCCTTAAGGGGAGGGAATGGAGCTCATACATCCTCATGCTAAGCAGTAAACATACAATGATAGTCCATGTTTATGAACTGAAGTATGACTTATTCAAAGGACTGCCAAACAGTCCAGGTCATGCATCTACATTTTAGAGCTGGGTCTGACACATGGACATCGTCAAAAATATCACTCCCATGTATACCATCAGATAGTTAAACTTAGAAGGTGTCAATGTAAGGACAGAGGTAACTTCCCCCCAGGCCAGGCCACTGGTAAATCTCATTTATACTGGAGGCGTGGGTCTCCCAAGTCACCCATACAATAATCTCTAAAGTATGAGGCTGGGATTTCTCTACAGTACAAATTATAAAAGAGACAAGGTAAGATACAAGACTGGGAAAACTAAACTTAGAAGAGTTGGGGCATAGCTAGTTCTGCTTCCGAGATAAAAGATTATGATAGAGACAGAGAGAAAAAAGAACCATGTGGAAAAGAAGAATCAGAGAGAAATACAATAATGAGAAATATTTAATTAATTATAATAACTAGAAGATGGGAAAGAGAAACAGAGAAATCATCAGTGAGACTCTTTGGACTCTTCTAACTTCATGGAAAATGGAGGATAATTTAGGGTGTGGCCCACAAAGGGTTAAAGCTATGTGCAGAGAATATGAAGGAAGAAAAGCAATCCCCAGAGCTTAATGGGGAAACCGATGCAGTCCATACTAAATCAGTTATTTTCAGAGACACATTGAAAATTAGATGCTGAAACAAATTAATGAGATTTATAACTAGATTACTTTTCAATGGGGAGTATCTTGAAAACTCATGTTATCGGAAAGTTAATAAATCCAGCATGGAGATCATTAGTGATGGCAAATAGTTCTCTTAGAAGATTTAAGAATCTTGATCTTTCTCCAGCAATCGTCCATCCTGCTTGCTATAATGGTGAGGGGGAATGTGGTCTGTTCGAGTGTTCAAGTGCCATGGCCTTCCATGTCCACCCTCTTCAAGGTCCTTTCCTTCCTTCCTTCCTTTCCTTCTTTCTTTCTTTCTTTCTTTCTTTCTTTCTTTCTTTCTTTCTTTCTTTCTTTCTTTCCTTCCTTCCTTCCTTCCTTCTTTCCTTCTTTCCTTCTTCCTTCTTTCTTTCTTCCTTTCTTTCTGCCTCCCTCCCTCCCTCCCTTCCTTCTTGTCTTTTTTTTTTTTAAAAAAAACTTCTGATACCCACCTTAGAGTCTATTGATCATGCCAAGTGTTATAAGCATTCACAGTGGTGATGTTTGTCATTGATCTCTGGGTTGGTGATTTGAAGATTCACAAGTCTAAGAATTGGTAGCACATACTAAGAATGAAATGGCACTATAGGCCAAAGTAGTATTTCATAGTCTTGGTACTCGTGGCCTTTTGTAACAGATATTTCATTGCCATAGAGCTTTCCTGTGTAGATGGTTATTAGCATCTCTTGTCTCTACCCACTGGACACCAGTGGCATCCATATACCAGCTGTTACTGCAAATATGTCTCTAAACATTGTCCAATGGATCCTTAAGGCAGCCTTGAACCCAGTTTGTAAAGAACTGATGTACAGAAATAGAAAATAAAGTAACTTCCATTACGCTAATATTTCAGATGCCCCAGAATGCTACATACACCATGCAGCATTGAAGTAGGGTGGTGAGGACTCTAGCCTTCTTTTTCAAACATCTTGGCCAAGTCTCTCCAAATTTAAATTTTCTACAAAGACCCATTCCAAAGCTTAACTATAAAGTCCATTCATTGGAGGTGGTCCCCCTCCTCTTTCTGTGTGTGTGTGTGTTTGTGTGTGTGTGTGTGTGTGTGTGTGTATGCTATGAGATTCAGTTGTAAAAGCCAAAACTGTAAAGGGGATTTAAATACTTAAAACTGGTAGCACTTGGAGGTAAAATGCATGGAACTGAAACTTACTCATTATACAGTCTATTATAACGGTGGAAAATGATGAAGTTCACAGTGTTTCCACAAGATTTCACCTTCAGAGATAATATGATAGTGGTCAAATTATATCCAAAATAATCAGGGAAGCCTCTCGTCCTAAGTTAGCCCCCTTTTAGCATGCGGTTAACCAAATGTTACAGATCATTACAGATCGGAGCTGTAGGGAAACGTCACTATTTTCAAGATAAAAGATGCTGACTGCTGTTGGATATTCAAATTATTCCCAATCAGTGTCAGAGTCTTCAAAGTCACTTCAGTGAGAGATTGTCATATGGCTAAATACTGAAATTACAATGATAACTAGATGTAATAATTCAATAGTTTCACTCTCAGTGGGAAAACTCATTAGGATACATTACCAGAGACCTTATTCATTTACCCTTTAAAGTAAGAATCTTAACTCTCTGAAATTTGCTAACTGGTCGAATTAAGAATGGGAACCTGGGCTCTGAGATGACCACATGGCTTAACCACTGTGTCTTCTCATGTGATCTACTGAGGCGCTGCTTTAAAATGACCTTCCTGTCTGAACAATGACACTGTGTTGATTCATTAGAGCCTTTTCTAAAATGTGCCTGTTTCTGACTTGAAATCATGCCTTTTGTGCATCTAAGCATCGTTTAAGGGCTCCCTCCACATGCAGTGAACTCTAGTGGGATAAAATCATATCACGATGCAAAATTGTAAAATATAATCAAAACATGAAATATTATAGAGGAAAGAAAAATACATGTGGACAAATCTTCAAAGGATTGGAATTTTAACATTTAACATATCACTCCAAACTTTAATTTGTATCCATTACTTCCCCAGTTTTGATTACGGGTCCTAGGCAAGACCAGAATGCGTAAGTAAACAGGTTACCAAAAGATATTCTAATTACAGTTGGTATTTCCCTACACTTTCACTTGAATGCCTCCAAGTACGGGTGGGAGAAGAGGCAATCTGAAGCTCAGTTATTTGCGGTTTATCGAAAATGTGCTAAGATTTGAGATGTTTGCAATTTATACATTTGAACTCAGGAGAGATAAGAAACAGGCCAGGCCCATCACTACCACCTGCTCCTCAGGAAAATAAAGACTAAGTGACCACACGGGGTCTTGTGCTCTAGAGTCAACTAAGTATGCATTTTCAAGGTATTAGAACTTCTATGTCTGGAATCTTTTGTCCATCAGGGAAGAATATAAAGCCTTTCTTTCTTCTATATATGCAATGATTGAACAAAGGAGAGGAGAGACTAGAGGAAGCCAGAAAGAATTTCCCTGATTGGGACAGAGAAAAAGTAATAAATGCAAAAACAAGAAAAAGAAAAATATCAAGAAGAGATGGCGTCACAATCATAGACCACAGACTTCCATTCACATTTGTGGGGTTTGAAGGTGTGTGTATATATTAGTGTGTCTGTCTGTGTGTATGTATACCAATGTGTTAGTGTGTGTATATCAGTGTGTGTATGTGTGCATGTGCGTGTATGTATAGCACATGCATGTGGGCATGCAGGTACATGCAACTGTGTGTACACATAAAAAGGCCAGAGCAGGATTTTGGATGTTTCCATCACTCTCTGCCTCAGTGCCTTGAGACAGGACTTCATTTTTGACTAGAGTGGCTGTCCAGCAAACTGTTTGGATCTGTCTGTCTCCCTTCCCCAACTTTTTCTCCAATGCCGGGGTTACAGGCACATAGGCAAGCCCAACTATTTACATGGGTGCTGGGGATTTGAACTTAGGTCCTCATGTTTACAAGTCTTCTTGCCTATGGATTCATCTTCCCAGCCTGAGGGCCATACCATTTTAATTGCATGTTATTGAACAATGAACTCAAGTCTCATGTGATCTGCATCCCATACCCAATTCGTGATCTAGACATTTTATTTTCCTCAATAATAGATATAACTACATAAGTTGATTCTTGGCTGTGGTGGTTTTTAAGCCTAGAGAGAGTCAGATGGCTGATTCCTCTGGGACAAGGAAATATATGAAGGTCAGGTAGTAGAAGCCATAGGCAGAGAGGAAAAGCCTTACTAAGAAAAGACGTAATATTACAAAATGCAGTTTTTACGGGGATGTTGAGCAAAGCCGAACAGGAGTGACACTTGTATGGAATTAAAATTAAAAAATCCAACGCATGTGGATATTCCACAGTTTGCTATTCCCAAGGTTACATAGAAAACAAACTTTTCCTATAGGTCACCATAGGTCAAAACTAACATGGAAATTCCTGTCATCTCAAATCCTTCTCACTCTTCCCTTAGCAGAGCATCCTCCAGAATTTCAGACAGTGAAAAAAAAAAAAAAGACAAGGCCATTGCTGAGGCTCTGCAACTCAAATCCACTGTGTTTATGAACCGAAGAAAGCTGACATCGCCATAAAGAAAACAGAACAAAACACAATAAACAAAGGGACAATGGCAGAGAAGCTCTGGAAGGTTTACAGAGGTGATCCGCTTCTGTCGAGCCTTTGATCACAAAAACAATAAAACTTGGAGAATAATAGGCGAGGGCTATTTTCCGCCTCTTTTTGCAGAGTCCTTGTGTACACACAGAGATGAAACCTCATAAACTAGCCAGCGGTGCTCTCCCCATCCCCGGGAACCTTCCTTACCAAACGTTCGTGTGGATGCAGGCTACAGTAGCTGCTAGACTGTGGAATATGAGAAGAATTGCCCAGCATCCCTCCATAGCCAGGCTGATTCATTCCACTGGAGGAGCTCCAAGGGTCACTGCTGTGATGGCCATCTGTAAAGGACAAAGAAAACCGTGACTTTTCTGAGGCATTCAGCCTTGCCTTTGAGAATAGGGTTTCTTCATATACTTGAAAATAACCTCCCGTTGTGTATTCATCTTTGTGTTGCTTAGCTGATTACATCACACGACAGTCATCATTACTTTTTCCCAAGTGGCTTTTTATATTGTCAAACAAATAGAAACATTTAAGTTTGTGCTCTTAGTAAAAGAAAAATTAAAAATTAAAAAAAAAATCAACCGGAAAAGAACAGAACATATTTCTCTGCAGAACGATGTCAAGCAAGGTAGTTCATGCCGAAAGAAACAGTTCTTTCTATCCAACCCTCACTTTTATGAAAGTAATCTGAAAAGTTAAAGCATTTCCAAACTTCAGGGTGAAAATAAAACAGTTGGGACCTCACAGAGTTGGCATGGTTGCAAGTTTGAAGAGCCTACACTGAAATGACTACTGGAAAAGAACAGCCCAGATTTAGAAGGTTGGATTTCATTTCTGTGCTATGCACAATACAGAGAATTAATGTTGGGATTATCTTATGGTAAGTGGGGAAGAGGATTTTCAATATTTCTCTCCCAGATCATTTTGGAATTTAGTATGTGTTGCATACAACTATTGTAAACCTTCATGAGCAATGTTAGGGGAGCATGTGTGTCCTATGATAGATATCATAATAAGGAATAAAATTGATAGCCTCGGGATTTCATAAATATATGAGGTCAAGAGTTTGAAAATAAGTCATAGAGATACATTGTTTTAAAGGGTCTTTTAGCATGGAGGTAACCTCTCATTAATAGCAGAATGCAAGATTTCTTTCACTCCCTGGTCCTGAGGTTATAGATTGTGATTGTTTAATTTGTATTTCTCAAAGAAAGCCAAGGGCTAGAGACAGCCCAAACCACTACTGATTAATTCATTCACTTTCCCTTCTCTTAGTTATTAAACAAAATCGACTATTGGATTTATACCAGGCCATCGGCTTCATATTGAAAGTATTCGGTTATTCCTTGTTGAAAACAAACTTATTTTTCACAGTAACTTATACATAATCATAGCCTTTTAAATCAGGCAAATTTCATCTGATATTTTATTTCATGAAGCTGTTTTCTCCCCAACACCCACCCCAACCCCAGTGAAATTTTCAATTCTGGAGTTAGAATTGCAGAACCAGAGATGGTGGATTTCTACCTTTAAGAACCATGTGTGTATAATTATGTCTGTAATGTTGACAACTGTAGACTTGTAACCGAAGGATGAAAAGACACAATGTAAGAGATCCCAGTAGTGGGTTGAGAATAGGGTGGCTGACAGTCTCATTACCCGTCTTTATCACGGTGTGTTCTTCTAAGCCCTGCCATGACCACCCTTGCAACACAGAGAGGGAACTGATGTGTGTGAGACTGAATCATCAGGTCACTGTTGATGTCTATTCTCGCCTTGTGGTAACTTAAGTGTCTTTAAAAAGTGAACTGGTCTTGGTGGGTGTGTCTTTGTGTGTGTGTATGTATGGGTGCAAAAAAAAAAAAAAAAAAAAAAAAAAAAAAAAAAAAAACAAACCCACCATGTGTTCATGTTCATTAAGGATTCAAACTCAAGTCCCCATCTTATTACAAAAATCATTCTCCCCTCTGGGCCATCACTCCCAACCCCAAGTTAACATCCTATGTACTTTAGATTTAGTAGGAAACATGGAAAATGCCACCTTAAATTTAAATATGAAGTTCGAGACCCACTAACACTTCGAGTGGAGTACGCATCTGACAAATAAATCGAGAAAATGGGTCACTGAATAAGCGTTTTCCTGAAATATTCTGACACTCGATGCATGGGGTGGCAATACACTTTGGATTGTTAACACAGCATCTTCGACTCGATGCAGACTTATAAAAATATGTATTTTACATAAATTATGCTTTTCAGAGTAAATTAATATTTATCACATCCCATGATCTTGGCATAATGTTGTTTTGGAAGAATAGAATTAAATGTGTGCAAATTAATTGTGCTCATCATAAATGTCAACTGAAAGTTTTTTTTGAGTATTCATATGCAGAAAAAACAAATCTGTTCCCCATAGTTTATGGGGTGAGCTATGGAAAGGTACCTACTGCTTTAATCTACATGGCCTTTTTGCTATGCATACAGGTCAAGACAACAAGTTTCTCAGACACACTGAGGGATTTTAGTCTTCTGTCCATTTTTTTTTTAATGAAAACCTGAGTTTTGACATAATGAATCCTTGAGTTGGCAGCATCTATATAGCCAAAGGCAATGAGCTCACTGTCATGGCACAGAATGTACCTGAGTGACTAGCCACTGTGCCCCTTTGAGAACTATACCTAGGTCAGGTCACAAAGATAGATAGAGGAGGCCTGTGACCATGAACTCAGTGATCTGTGGAACAAATTCTCCCCAGCTCCAAGGGATCCATTCTGTTAAGTTTTAGTAGAACTTCAGTAGAACTTCACATGTGAACCAGCCATTAAATGAGCTGACAGGGGAGGAGAAGATGAGTCTAATCTCTTCACAGTATTCTTCAGTATACCCTCTGCAATCTCAGTGACACCTTAGCATTGCTGCCCTGAGTGTGTCCTCATTTCTATGTCACTGTCCTGACAGTTGTGTCACTTTGCACTGATCCAAGGCATATTCAAGTCAGGTACGCACACCTGGGTGATTTAAGAGTTGTATATTTACAGGAGCTCTTGGTAAACCCTCCCTCTGAGCTCAGGGTATCTTGGGACTAAGACCATTACAGCTGTAAGTAAGTACCTAGGCATGGCAAGGACGGAATACACAGCTCCTTCTTCTGAACAGACCATTTGCAAAGTAGCTGACATTATTTTTACGATCCTGGCCTTTTCCAGTTAGTAGAAAGGAGCTAAATGGCCAGTGGCAATATATAAGCTCCAGGGATATAGAGCCATCTGTTTTTGACTAAAAACAATGGAAAAATGAATAGAGCACATAGTCACTGTCCACCACAAAGCTACAAACCCCTGCCATGTACTCCTTGTACGCCCTTCAAAGTTTTCCTGTACCTTAAATCAATTAGTGTGTCTCTGCACAACTTTCTCTGTGCAGCACTCCCATGGTGCAGTGGGTCACTGAGGCCTCAGTGGAACCTTGTTCTCATTTATCCATTACTACGTGGTTCAGAACTTTACAGAGGGCTAGACTGAGGAGGCACCTCTTTCCTCTTGACAAAATACAAGATCTTCAAAACATACCCTGAGCTGGAAGATACGTGTTTAAACCTGCATGTGTTTGGAAGATGGCAGGGAGACTGGAGACTGACGATCTTGGAAGACCAAAAAGGGACTCATTTTTATGTGAAGTAATTTAATTTTAACCTATCAGAGGTCAAAGGGCTTTAATGTAAGAGAAAAAAAAGTCTTGGGAAATCTTTACTTAGTTTGGTAAGAAATTCAATTCCTAAGAAAGGAAACACATCTACTCCCCTCTTCTTTTGTCTATGATGCCGTTTCTTTTGCTCTGTATATAACACTAAATGGCCTGTGGATTTCCCCGCAGGCAAAGAAGTACCTTACCTTGCATGAAGAAGGAGCTAGGGAAAGTGCTAGCTGCTGGCTTAGAGGAAGGATAGCCTGGCGAGTCCCTGTTGTAGTCGGCAGTGCTGGCTGAAGGAGCGTAGACCTGAGGAAGGAGAACCACATGAAATTTGCTTTCAACAGTGATCAAAGCATCTCTACATCCATGATTTGGTAAGAAGCTGGCACAAAAATGCTAAATTTGGATGCTGTAAGAGTCTAAACCTGGTCCAACCCTAGAAACACTGCCTCCTTTGAATACAGAAGAAAAAAAGAGTGCTGTATATTTGTGTCAACATAAAATAATCAGGAATGAGATTTTCCAGTCCGGGCGAGAACCCTGCAAACCATGTCGTAGTGGTAAATATACACTGCAGGTCACGGAGCGGCCCCCATTCCTTTCTTTTTTAAACACAGATGGCCCGTGAGCATGCTAGGGGTAAAGCAGAATGTTTGCACGCAGTCTCTCCCCAAAGTCAGACCAAACCTCTACCTTTCAATTAAAAATTTCACTTGCAATGTAGGAGGTAGGGAGAAGGCAGGCAGAGGGAGGAAAGAAGGAGAGAGGAGAGAGGAGAGAGGAGAGAGCGGAGGAGAGGGAGACGCAGCGGGAGAGGGAGAGGGAGAGGGAGAGGGAGAGGGAGAGGAGAGGAGAGGAATCAGGAATGAGTGATAAGTACATATATATCTTGGACTATTAATCCACACAGTGTTTGCAGAGATGCAGGAAGAAGACCATTAAGTGCCCAGATCAGCACAGGACCACCAACAATCAGTATGTACACAGGAAGAGGGGGCTGTCTCTTTTTAAGTGCTTATTATATTTCTGTGTACAATAAACTTTAAAAGTGTGCCAAAACCCTAATTTACTTAACATTCGTTTACTGATCCTCATGGGGCTTGGGGAAGCATTTCCTTTTAAAAATAGTCCTTGTGTTTGCTTGTTTGTGTTTCCTTGAAGCAGGACAGCATCACAGCGAAGCATAAATTCATAAGGTACAGTTTAACTTTAATTGGTTCTCTCCCTTGCCTTTTTTTGCTAAATATAATCTTTTTTTATTTCTTTTTCAATTCCCATTTTCTTTTGCTCTAAAAAGTTCCTCTCTCCAGATGGTCGGAAAGACGGAACGGCTCATCCTCTTGATGAAAATGGATACCTTCCTGCCTCCATTTTGAACCAGGCAGCGGCTCACAAACTTGGCAGTGAGCCTACACTGATATTCACAGGTCACAGAGAGAGGAGAAGAAATTCACCAACAAATGGGCAGCGGCGGGATTACAGGAGAAAGAGAAAGAGAGAGAAAAAGAGAGATGGAGAGAGGGAGAGAGAGAGAGAGAGAGAGAGAGAGAGAGAGAGAGAGAGAGAGAGAGATTGATTCATTTTTGCCATATATATCAAACAAACACCCTAAAGATTATATAATTCTCTCAGAAGAACCATGACTCATAACATGTAAGCGTTAATACCAGGGTTAGGATTTCACAAAGGGTAGGTCCACAGAGACAGATGTGTGGAATGTGCCTCTGCATTCATACATCATATAAATGCTCCACACGCCCTTGAAAAATCTGGAGGTCCTGGACATTAAACAAAACAAACCAAGCTAAAAAGAGCCATTCATGCTGTGGACAGCAGGAGTGTTTTCCCCCTAAGTCATGGAAGGAGTTAAGTACCGTTTTTCATAGTTTTCCATGTTGTAACTTTTGCTATTACTTACATGGATGGATAGTAATTTATTTCTATTTCTAGAGGGTTTGTAATAAAGGACAGGGGAATGCCACATCATTTCTGAAGTATGTTTAAGAAGCAAAGAGAAAAAGGCAGGACAGGATCCAGCCTGGGTCTTTCCTGAGAACTGTACAGCTAATAAACAGGTGGTATGCTACGATTCAGAAAGAGCCTAAAAGGAGACTAAACTGGGTGTTAAAAAGATCCCTCCTACGAAAAGCGCAAAGTGATCATTATGTCACCTCGTTCAAGTGACAGCGTGTACACACTATGGCTGCTGTATGTCCACATGCCTCAGCCTGATACGCAGCTGGACCATTGGTCTTAACGTAAGCTGACTACACGTAGTATTGTCTTCCACATTTTAGAAATCATTACATATTTACTTTAAAAAATTAGCATTTTCAGGCTATTTAACAACCTGTGTGTTAAAAACTAGAATCAACTCTTTGAAGATAATTTATATCTTAATATCAGTAATTACTCTACTACTGTTACACTTAAACATGCACAGTAGACTATCAATACTTTTTGATCATACTAATATATGCTCCTCCCTCCTTCCCTCCCCCCACCCCCTTCTTTAAGTTTTGGTGAAATTATTTCACACCTTTGGGGAAGACAAGAAAAGATTATAACAAATTTAGGTATATATATAAGAAAGCTACTTTGATTCTAAGTTATGAAAAACTTAAAATAGCTAAGGGTAACATTGTTTAGGAAAATTAATGGATACTGCCTGCTAGTGAGAGAATATCTGCAGGATGTAAAGATTTAAGCATACACAGGGACGTGTAATTTCTGATATCCCAATATGCTGTCGCCAATTGGAGACTTGTTTTGTCTTGGATTTCTGAGACAGTTTCTCTCTATTTTGTAGCCCTGGCTGTCCTGAGACTTGGTATACAGACCAGGCTGGCTGTGGACACAGAGATTTGCCTCTCAAGTGATAAGATTAAAGGTGTGCCACCACACCAAGTGGAGATTCTTTATACAAGATGAAAATTTCTGTGAACCAGAAACAGAGCACATGTTTATGATTTCTTTGAAGATGATTTCAATGTATCTTTTAAAACAGGTGTTTACAGAACAACTTACAGCAAAGGCATGACATCACTTGCTTTCCCTTAGAGATGGCATTTCTTGCCTCGTGTCATTTTAAGGCAAATGACCCATATTTTTGTTTATATAAATTAATATTGCACAGATCTGTTTTTTATTTGCTCATACCTGACTGATGGTGGCCCTGGGGATGAAATTTGAGACATGGCACAACTCAGGGGCACAGTCTACCACTTGGCCATGTACCAGCCCTCACACACAAGGAAAACATGAGTCTCAATATTCATAAAATTCAAAAATGGAACTTCAAGTAACTGTCCTCATATGTGGAACCTGTTAGAGCCACACAAGTATTTATTGTTCTTTGTTTTTCATCCTTTGATACATAATCATTTGAAGTGGCAGTGAAGGTAGTGATGATGTTCACATCAACAGTAATGATAATGTCTACCTTTAATGTTTAAGATTTTAGTGACAGTGACAGCCACGGGTAGCTGCTCTGCTACTGGTCCACTTGATTATTTAATCAGTTTCTCAGTGTCAAGTGGTCCATGTGGCAATTTTCCTAAGATGCTTTATAATGATATTAATTTCAGTAAGAACTCATTGCTGGGCAGTAGTGGGGCACCTCTTTAATCCCAGCACTTGGGAGGCTGAGGCAGGTGGATTTCTGAGTTCGAGGCCAGCCTGGTCTACAGAGTGAGTTCCAGGACAGCCAGGGCTATACAGAGAAACCCTGTCTCGAAAAACCAAAAAACAAACAAACAAAAACAAAGCCTCATATATTTGTTTATTATTATTACTATTATTATTTCTAGGTCTAGAGAGAGATTACTTATCTAACTGGAATTATTTAAATATCAAATACCAGGGGTGAAAATCAGCCTAAAAAATAATTAGTCTAATTTCAAAGGAAATTTCTAAAATTCAGTTTAATTCATTTAAGTGACCTCAACAATAAAGCAAAGGAACGTGTCATGAGAAAGAAATGCTCCCACTCCCCCGGGAAGGCAACTTAGATCAAGATGGATGCTGGACTCTCAGTGTCCTCTTAAGAGAAAGGAAGAAAGTGTGAAGTCTTGCCTAATTAGAATTGTGGAGCGTTGGCTGTAGCTCAAAGGCCATCAGCCCTCCACTCAAGTCATTTGATGACTGGAGCCCTCATGGTAAATATAGTATAATATATTTCACACCAAAAGGTCCACACCACCACCTGGATTTAAAGTAAAATCGTGGAACTGGAAGTTTAACAATAATCTCTAGGTAGCACTGAACCAGAGATTGATGGGAGTGTAACAATAACTTCATTTTACAGATAGAATTTCTATGGTAGTTTGAGGATGACTGTAAGGTGCATTAGCTGTCACTCAATGACCTTTTCCATAGCCATCAAGAAAATGATAGTCTAAGTTCATCTGCCATTAGAAAGAAAGGTCATACAGGAATGTCCATCAACAACCAAGAGGAGGGAGTGTGGTCTATAGCCCTTTTCTTCTTGACCTATGGGTTTCAACTAGGGAGATTTAAACAGAACAAGGGTTGTAGTTTGTTCACAACCTTTTGTAGACCAGTTTTTGTGGTAGCAGTTCACAATATAGTTTTTCTACCTCTCATAACGATGATACAGGGTGGTACTATCAACAATACCCTTCATTCATAAAACTGAAGAATAGTAGAGAGGGGAAATGGATTAGCCCACATGAGCCTGGTCTGACTGTGTGTCCTCTTGTCTCCTGATTTCTCTCTGTGAAATGGGAGCAAGGAGACCTACTATGCACACTAGTGAGAAGTGAATAACTAGAATGTGTAAAATAACTAGAATGGACCCTGACACACAGTGAGCATGCAAAAAAAAAACCAAAACAAAACAAAAAAACAAAAACAATCAAGCACTTGTGTTCCAGTCTTGCTGCCACTAGTTTTCTTATGTGTGCAAATATAAGTTAGAAAAGTTCACTCTCACCCATTGAAAATGTTCTATACGATAGTAAGACAAAGAGAGGAGAACTGCCCACCAGCGTCCACTTTCTACTAAAACTTCCTTCTTAAAGATGGGGTATTCTCTGTTTTTAAATTTCACTTATTTTTGTATATATTATATTATAATAGAATATCATCATTTTCCTCTTCCCCTTCCCTCCCTCCAGCCCCTCCTCTAAACTGATACTCTTTCTTTGATTATTATTGTCACATTGATATCTATATGTATACATGAATATGCAAACACAACCTGCTGAGCCTGTTTTTGTTGTCTGAGTGTAGGACAAGACATTCTTAACTATCAACATGAACTACACTTTTGAGACAGTTTACAGAGAGTCTTGTGGGATCTCATTAATCTTTTTTTTCCCTCTATAGCAGTTTTATTTGCATATTGTAAAGCATGCTTATTGTGAAACCATGTATATGATAAGTAATATTTTTTTTTTCTGAAAGGGAAACTGTAACTCAGAAGTCCAGAGAAAATGGCTGCAGACCATGTACTATGATGGTCAGTGGACACTGTGTGCAATGGATGACAGCCACTGTATTGTACAGAAAGTCTGTGCTATCCCTTAATGTTACGTGATTCTGCAAGTACAATGTAATTTCCAATGAGGAATGTGATAGGTGAAACTACATGAAGCAGGAACTGAAACAGTGTGATGATTTCAGATCCTTACTGAGAGTTACTGTACGATCCACGAGGAACAGAAATTACCATATTAAAACAGTGCTACAGATGCCCAGGGGCTGGCTTGGCATCTTAATGACACTCCACTCCCTCCCAGCTCAGACCCAGGAGATCCCACTCCTTCTCAACTGTGACAATCAGACACTCACACAGGAAGGATTTAGCATGTCCTGCGGAGTCTGTTGGCCTTGGTGTGGCCTTTGAAGCCTAGCAGATCATCACTCAGCAAGAAAGTAGAAGCTGGACCTTACACTATTTCTTTCAAGTAGATGGCTTTCAGATAGAAGAAAGAACACCTGAACGGCAAGATTATGTGTATATTCAGAAGAATGAGATGGGCAATGCTAGGTTCTATGTGGCCAAGTTAAAGCGAAATTGTTAGCTGACCCACAGAGGAACAAGAGGAAGATCCACTTGAGGAACCAGCCTCGAGACTAGACATGAACAGGCTTGGCAGGTTCTGGAATTACTCAGCTATGAACTGGACTCACTGGGTTCAAATTTCCACTCTCACAACTCATTGAGAAAACATGGCAAAGTGATTTATCTCCTGGGGCCTTGGTTTCCTAGTTTGTCAAATGGGGCAACTCTCACCGTGGAGGGGGAATGCTGTCCCACCAATCATAATCCCTAATAAATCACAGGCACTTCATAAATGCACGGAATTTACACTTCGTCGGAAGCTTCCTCATTGCCTTCCAACAATGTGTCTCGAAAAGTGCTGGCCAATATGTTTGTCATTGGAAATCTAAGGTTATTTTGACTGAACTTAGTGAAAATGAAACAATTTGCAGTTGTCAGTCACACTGGCCATGTTTTCCAATGCTCAGCAGCAATAGGCAGCCATTGGTTACCATACTGGACAGCATCATCACAGAGCTGTCTATATGTAAAATATCCTGCCAAACAGTGTTAGATAGAGGCAAGACTGTCCATAAGGAGTGTCTGGGCATATTGCCACCCACTATAAGGAGATCTACCTCAGCAACAACAGCTAAGTTATGACTCATCCCCCCCCCCCAAGAAAGCAGGAGCTGTTTTGGTGAGCTGATGAGAGGCAAATGCTAGGTATCCCTAGTGTACAGCACACAAGTGGTATACATCCAATGTCCGTCTGATGAGTTGACAGGGCGCTGCAAACAGTGTCTTTTTATTTTTAAAGTCCCATGTACTATTGCATACTTGAGTCTTTTCCCCCATTCATATCCATCTGCTAAAATGACTGCAAACCGTACTGTTTAATGTACAGCATGGAAGAGTAGCTGTGAGCCTAGATCTCTAGCATGTTGGAAAGGAAGCTCATGAGCTGCAAGTTCACTTCGGGCCACTGTTGCTTCTGATGAAGCAATTATAGTTGGACATGTACTGTTGCGTTTATTTTTTTAAAACAGTGAAAGGCTTCTACGGTTTTCCAATTAGTTTTCATATTATCAGTGACTGGGCCCCCTTCCCCTAGATTCTCCACTTTTATGACTCTGACTCTCTTAGGACAATCTTTAATATCAGTTCTTTACAGATGCTTGCTTTCTCTTGTCATGTCACCTCTATAGCTGCTGCCCTCTGTCACACTTCCTAGCTTCATGCTTTGAAAGCTCTAATGAGTTCAACTTCATTTTGCAAAATGGGCAGCAGCTAGAAAAGGTTTCCAAGTGTGTACACTGTAAGGCTACTCTTCCAGGACGAAGCATCCTCTTCCAAAGGCTATTCTAGTATCTGGACTTGAAATGGCGAGCAAGATAGTAATGAAAGTTAACAGACTCAAATGACAACTCGGCCACATACCCTAAAATGGAAAAGCAGTTAATCATGCAAGAACTCAAAACCTCTGAGATAAGAGCAAACTCCAGGATGTACACCCCTCCAATTGATACATTTTTCAGTCTGCACTTCAAATGCAAGGAACTTTGAATGATGAAGACAGGAGGACTCTTCCTCCACATCCAAATGATGCTTAAGGATGACACTGCAATGTGAAATGCAAACATTAATCCGTACACCAATGGCATACAGAGACATGCTTCTTACATATGGAAAAACATCCACAGGTATGAGATGATGACTTTGCAAAGATCTTATTTTGAACTAAAGGCCTTGAAATTTTCAAAGGAACTAATCAGAGTTCTAATGTTCTTGACTGATTCACCATGAAGATTTTTAGTTTCCAAACTATGTTTATTGCTACTCTGGTGCTCAAGTGGGAGTGGGTAGGCCATGGGAGAATATTTCACGAATATTCAAACATATATAAAAGACACCAAATATATGTGATGCATCTATATTTTATTGCTATTAACAGAACAATATTCTCTTTCCATTCTAAGAGATTGCATCACAAAACATAGGAGAAAAGGAATCTATTTCCCCAAAGGAATTCCTTGAACATGTTAATATATTTAAAATAAATTCTTACAAGCACACATCCACACACCCTGTCATAAACATCACATACCAAGGTCCCCCCGCTCCAAGGAGTAGTTGAATCTTGATTATCCATTCATGAGTAATGAAACTTGAAACTACATCCTTTAAGTTAATTTCAACCAGTAGCTTGATTTTTCCTCACCAAGCAAATTTTCATTTTTGGGTTAAGGAGTAAGAGATCAAAGAGCATCTCTACCCCTTCCTTGCTTGCGTCTTTGTCAATAAAGGACAAGTAGGAAATATTAAGAGGATGCAGAAGGCAAACGGAGAGAGAAGGAGGAACCTCAGTAGTGCTCAGACTGTGGGGGACAGACAGCAGTCGGTGACCTCCTCTCCAAGTCACTGGGCCCAGCTTGCTAGGAGCTCTGTGCCCACACAGATGACAGCCACACCGATGCTAGAGTGTGTGCCTTCCACTCACAAAGCCCAGCAGGAGCTGCAGCAAATCTGGCATTCGCTATAGCCAGGCATCTCTGTCTTATTTGCTCTCCTCTCTCCAAATAAAAAGGCAAGGTTATCGCTCCCACTTTTTCTCCCATGGATAACTTCTGAGTATTTCCCCAGATCTCTGAATCATGCCTTTCATACATGTAGAGATGTGTGAGCTGGGAGCAGGGAGCTGGGAGCTAGGTGGGGGCAGGCAACAGCAATGAAACCCCTGCTTTCCTCAATAAAGAAACACACTTAAGACAGAACTGCTACTGCTAACAGAGTAGTCACATTGCACCTTAGATGTTTACAATGACCAAGGTTTTCAGAAAGCATTTTCCATTTGGTGTGACAAACACTGAGGCCGTAAAATGGCCAGGAGAGACTGAATAGGTTTTCTCTGCTATGATGTCACATACACATTTGAGAGTCTCTCTGCATAGGCCATGCTACTGAAATCTCCCAGTCATTCCAGCCATAAGTCAGGCATGGGTTATCAAAGAGAAATAAAGGAAAGCAGTTAATAATGGTGTCTCATCTTGACACAATTTTCCACAACTGCAAAGAGATCCATTTCCAAGGCCTTCAATGATCCAAGTTCTTGTCACAGCTGACAGGGCCAACTGATGATGGTACACACTGCTGACATGTTACTTTTGATAGGCCAGGCATGGCTCCAGCCAAATTGTGCATATAATTTTGTTTCATTCCCTTAGCCTATTGTTTTATTCCCATCCCAGTTTCACAGATAAAGACTGTGAGACCCAGGGAGTTTAAGTGACTAAACTGCTCTCTGTCATACTTATGACATAATTATGACCCAGACAATTAAGTGGCATATTTGAAATTTAGAGTCATGTAGTCCTGTTTCACTCTTGACCCTTTAAGCAGTGTGATGGTAAGTTTGGATGGCCATGCACTCTCCAAAGTGACTAGTGATGTCACTCCTGCCAAAAGCTTCGCTGAGTTCTGGCCTGGCAGCCATTTTGTCTGCAAAGAACATAGGAAGGAGGCTTCTAGACAGTGGAGCTCTTGGGAGCTGCTACAAGAAACATGATTTCCAGAATGAGTTTGCAGAAAAAAATACAACAAAATAAAACAAACGAACAAACAAACAAACCAAAAAACCAAAAGCAGCAGGTATATATACAGAGCTGTTCATTGGCGAGGCAGACAGAGAGACAGACAGAGACAGAGAGAGATAGAGAGGCAAAGTCATCTGCTAAGACTACCATAGGGTGCAGTGATAGAAATAACCCACAACTAAATAAAAGGACAAGAAGACGATAGAACATTCTCATCGATGTACTGATAGACAGTGTGGACCCAGCCTTGCCTGTGTATTCTAGCCTCCAATTCTAATACCTTCATTTTATTTTTACAACATCAGTTCTCCTGCACTTGGCACTGACTGAGCAGACACTGTTTTTGCTATTGCATTCAACTTGGTATATCACAAAAAAAATGTCCACTGCCAACATCATGAGCACCTTAGCTTGAACTGCAAGTGTCTTAGACTTATCAAGCTACTCTCTTGAAAAAAACACTGACATGTGCCAAACTGGGTCCACTTGAAATCAGACTTCCTCCTGGTTCTGTTCCTTACATCACTCGGGATGTTGGCTTCATCACAGGATCACGATTGGCACAGAGAAACCACTGTGGATGCTAAGCACATCACAGCTCTTTAATATGTTCTCAACACCTAACTAAGTTGTTACCCAACTTCTATTTATTGCATGTTCATCAGAAAATTAAAGGTAATGTTAAGAAGATTCTGATGAACGATCAAACTATGTCTCATCACCCTGGTTACTGCATATCTTCAATAGGTATAACTCTATCATAGGCTATATCTTTATTTACACTAACAACACAGACTCTTGATCTCCAGGTATGTATAACAGCTCATCTCCTATCTCAATCCTTTCTTCACCTTCAGCAGCCAAATGGTATTTGTCTGATGACAAGTACTGTTTTCATTAGGAGGTGTTGAAACATCAAAATAGTGTGTGTTGTATCTGCCAATAAATAGCTCTGTGACCTCTAAAGACACTGTTTTCTCAGTTACCTAAGGGCTGCAAATCTTCCCCCGGAAAGCAACTTCTATGACTCTACAATAATGATGGAAATGAACTCTTACTCCAATGTAGATCATTGCCTTTTATCCTATGCTGCAGTGGCCTCTGAGAAAATCGTCTAAGGCTGTGGGAGGTACCTGGTCACAGAAATAATAAGGTTAAAAACAATATTCATTTTTTAAAAAGTCAAATATGTTTGGGTGTATGTGTGAATGTATAGTGCCTACCACAGAGGTTCAAATCTTACCAAATGTGCTCATGGTAGCATGAATAAAAGATTACATACAAAATACTTCTCAGAGCAAGAATAATATTTTAACAACATAGGGAAAGATGGGCACTCCTTAGTTCTACCATCTTAACTTCTTGTTGCATTTATTATTAGGCTTTCTTTAGAAAAGAAATTCTACTTGGGAGGCAGAGGCAGGCGGATTTCTGAGTTCGAGGCCAGCCTGGTCTACAGAGTGAGTTCCAGGACAGCCAGGGCTATACAGAGAAACCCTGTCTCAAAAAGAAAGAAAGAAAGAAAGAAAGAAAGAAAGAAAGAAAGAAAGAAAGGAAGGAAGGAAGGAAGGAAGGAAGGAAGGAAGGAAGGAAGGAAGGAAGGAAAGAAAAAAGAAAGAAAAGAAAAGAAAAGAAAAGAAAAGAAAAGAAAAGAAAAGAAA
>NW_021604684.1:1733703-1766365 GCF_004785775.1 Grammomys surdaster
AAAGAAAAGAAAAGAAAAGAAAAGAAAAGAAAAGAAAAGAAAAGAAAAGACATTCTAGGAACACCATTCTCCTCTTTCTCCTTTTGAACCCTAGTACCTGGGTAACTGCCAGTAGCATAGAAATTTACTGCTGTGGTGCAACTTAGATAAGGGACTAGTTCAAGTGTGAGCACCATTAGATGAATAAGTCCATTCCACTGCTGAAGACCTAAGTCAAGGCATATGACTGTGAAGAATAAGAACTGTAAGCCCTGGAAATATATCCAAGGCCACAAGACTATTATTTAGTACATCTTCCATCACTATCCATCTTTTGTAAGCAATGCTACAGCTCCTTTGAGAGGATGAGAGGAAAATGGCAAAGGAATGAGGAACAAATAGGGTAGAGAGAGAAGGGGGTAGTGAACAAGAAAATGTTAATAATCTTATACTTTGACCTTCTGAAACCCTATTTGAGCAATCTCTATTTCTCTAAACCTAAATGTCGCCAACTATTGTGCCTACATAAAGTAAATACAGGCAGCCACCATTCCCAAGTAGCCAATTCCTGTCAGAAAGTAAGAGGAGGCATGAAGAACTTTATTTCAAACACAAATAGGGGGGGTCACAGTTTTCAAAGTAGAGACCTGAGAAAGATGTCAGTGAAGTATATACTCCAAGGGAAATAGGATTTGAGCATGCAGAGGCATCGGTGACCACATGGTGTATGCTTGTATAGAAACATGCTTTCACATTCAACTTAACTGCATAAAACGAAATTTGGTAAAATTTTATGGTTGATGCAGTGGTGTCAGAATGACTGTGAAAAACAGTAAGTCTTTATGGTTTAAACGTTGAACAGCTATCTATCCAAGTGGTGACCATCCTACCCAGAGTGTATCATTGCAAAATATCAGGCAAGAGAAGGGATAAGTGTCTAAACATCCCTGTTGTCATACAACTGAATGAGGCTAGGATCAGGCTATATTTTATCTTTTCAGTCCAAACTGCAGGTGAGATATGACAGCCCTTTATCCAAATAGCCTTACAAATTACCAGTGGTCTAGTCTACCTGAAGGACAACTTTTACATCAGTAAATGATATTCCTGACGGAGAGTAGAATAACCAACAAACTCTATGCTATGCTTTGAAGCATCACATTTGACACTGACTGATGTTTCAAACAGATGCCTTCATCTCCTGTGCACCAAGAGAATTGTTATGAACACTGAGTCTCCAATCTGCTAGAGTTCTGAACAGCCATGGTACACTGCAAAACTATTACCCCATCTCCCCTTTCTCTGAGCTGAAAAAAAAGTAGAAATTATCTTTTTCTTTTTTTTCTGTTAAAACATATGGCCCTAACTACTTTCAACAGAAAACAAAGGCATGAAATAATTACCAAATGTAGGACACTCTGTGGCACAGATTGAAATGAAAAAAAAAAGGTATGCAAATTGTCAACATATATCGCAAATCAGCTTCCTTTCTGTTACTTATTTCAGTGCCCACCTCTCCCCCATGTTTCCCTGTGCTCAAGGAAAAGTTTAGGTAAAATCAACCAGCCATAGTTCCCCAGCTTAACTCAGAGCAGAGCTTCCAGCTAGCACAAGGCTAGAAACTTCTGTATGTACAAAAGAAATGTGGGGAAACTATTCAATAAGGCCCTAGTTATTTAAAAAATTCTTAAAAGAAGCGAGAGATTAAACAGAGTCTAATATTTCTGACAAGAGACCATGCAATAGAAAAATAAGAAGTCAACAATGATTAGTTTGTGTCTTCGGGCACATTCAAAACATAATTACGTTGGCTTTCTTAAATAGTGAGATTTCAGGTGTTTTTTCATCCAATAAAATTTTTCTTAATTTTGGAGATAATTAGTTTAAAGATTTACTACCAGTGATTTTAATAATATTCTGGAATAAGGTCAGTATAAATAAATGTAAACAATAACAATTTTTTTAACAATATAATTACAATACATATGTTCCTTTGAATTCTAAAAAATGTAATGTTTAATAGGCATCTTATTTTGTTTAATAATCCTGAATTTTCAAAGTAGAAATGTAAAATCCAGATGACTTCTTAATATGGAGAAAAGAGGAAGAGTTCAAAAACTTCAATCTTTGCTCATATAATTAGTAAAGATTAGGTCTTCTGTCTAGAACTTCCTAATCAATAGGCAGATAGAAAAAAGAAATTGATATGCATATGTTAAACATAGAACTGTTTATAAGATAATGTCAAAGATGAGAGCTTATAAAATATGGGCAGAAGGATAGAAAAGAGCTGTAGAATGGGAAGGAAATTTCTCTGGGATCATGAAAGTAGAAGCTAGTTTTTACCACAATGGTTCAGCATCCTGAATATCCCAAATACACCTGAATCCGTTACTTTATACTGGTTAATTCTAGGTTATATGAACCTTAGTTTAACTAAAAACCAACCAACGAACCAACCAATCAACCAGCCAACCAATCAACCAACAAAAAAACTTAAAAATATCACATACCAGGTCTATAACTCACATACCATCCATAAGAAAAGTTCAGAGCCATGTGTATGACAACAGATTGTGGGCCATAGTTCTAAAGTGCTCAGGTTTGCTGTCATTTTCCAGACAGACAATTTAGGTAAATAATGTAGCTAGTGTTAGAAACCAAGCTGCCTTTCCACTGAAATTCAAACTGTCCCCACAATCTTTGTCAGTAGGATCAATATTCCCCCGTCTAAGGAAATGAGCGTGTATTTGTCCCTGCTTTTGGTCTTAAAGCATTAGCAATGAGGAAGCAGGAGAGCATTTTTCTGAATTTGGCTCTATCAATGAGTACTTGACCACAAGCATCTCATTTACTCTCTCTGTCATGTGACATTCACTGGAGAATAGGACTATACTAGGAGAAGGTCACATCTCAGGGTATCTTATTTGCACAGCCTGAAAACATTTTTGGTAGTTTTCTTTAATTGAAAACTTGTTGATATGTAGGCGATTTACTCCTCTCTTTACTCCAACAAGTCCACGGAGGAATTGGGTGTTTGTATGTAATGTCAGGAGTGATATGGACCAAACGACCTTCTGAAAAAGGCTATTTCAATAAATGTTAGGGGAAGGTTTTAGCTTCTTAAGCTTCCTTAGCTCCTTTCTTTTAGAAATTTGTGGCTTTTGTGAATTATATGGTTCTTATCTCCCAGAGAATACAATGGCCCTTCGGGGTCATTTTAGAGTCTGCATTTTAACTTTTAACGCATGACCAAAGCAAAGGCTCTCTTAGAGTAGAGAGTCAATAAAGTGTATCAAATAAACAGGGAAAACAAAGTACAGGAAAACAAACCCTCTCCACTTGCAAGATTCATGCATCAGATTAGCAGCTTTGAAGTGTCTCCCCAGAATCTTTCATGTGCTTCATTCAGAAAAACTGTCTTCAGAATCATGAATGGGGCTTTCAGAGGACCATAGGTAAGAACGCCTGTCCTTCCGTGAGGGAGAAGATATCAGATAGAGGTAACACAGCTGGTAAAGAAATTAGGCTGCTCTTGCACAGCTGTCCCAAACTGATGTGCAAAAGGCATCCAGCAGCATAGCGTCTATGAATCTGACTTGCTCTGTTTGTGGTATGTGGAACTCAGTTGTTCCAACCCATATTCTCAAAACAAGGTTGCATAAAGCTACAATCAATCATAACCTGATCCACCATTTTAATCTTCTAAGCTAGGGAGTTATGGCACACTTTGGGGGTGTCTTCTATATGATGAGAACTCAGAATCAGGGTTCACTGGTTCAAAGACAGCACAGAACACAACTCTTAGTGGCATATACCCTCAAAAGGAGTGCTCCCTTTCCCCCTCTGTGTTTTCAGGGATTTCCCCACCCCCACATCCCTTCAGCTCATGTCCAGACCACTATTCTGGCATTTACGCATGCTCTGACTCATTGGTAGCTTGCTTTACCCCAATATACTTCATGCAACAGGGTTGGTAATTCTTCATTCTATCACCACCACCCTATTTTCCCTAGTAAACAAGAGGTCAGGTAGTTACCTTCCAGTTAGTATTCCTGGGTTTTGCTGCCTTGATTCCCATTTGACTTCCATTCCTACAAATATGGGAAAGATGCTGCTGTATATCCCCCTTCTGAGACCACATTTCCTGATGATCAGCATTGTCAGAGTACCCTAGAGATGTCCACTGACTTTCTTCTACCCATCTTGTTCAGTTATAATCTAGCACTTGTTCAGACTAGACCTGAACTGAATTTTCTGTGAAATTGCTTAGTTGTCCTGTGAAGTTTCTAGCCACCCTCAGAATAAAGAACTTAGGAAAAATGCATTCATGTGTTTTTTTTAAGCATCCAAAATAAGTCCTCCCTAAATAGGAAAGATAAAATCTACTGCCTCCTAACTTCAAACTGATAATCTTAAGTGAGAAAGCTAGTCCAAAGAGCAGATACAGGATTTCAGCCAAGTGCATGTCAAAGACTTACAGTTGGTGGAAGAAGCCTGAAGCTCTGGCTATTTTTGTTCCCTGAATTCCCTGTGTTCTGTTCCTGTACTTAAAGCCAGATGCTGAAGCACACAACATCAAGGATGGAGGATACAAGGGGCTCTGAGGATTCTGCAATTGTCCCAGGACTCAGAATCCCTAATGTTAGCTCTGGTGAGTGCAGCACGTGAGAGAAAACAAAAACTTCCACTTCTCATATCTCTTCAGCATTCAGGCAGAGATGATAGCAAAGAATCTCAGCTAGGATCTAAAATAGGTAGCATAGCATCAGACTTCCAGGACTGCACATGTGAACTAGGATATGGTTTATGTTCATCCATTTTGACTGCCCCTAGGTTTTGGCTTCTGTTTAACTAGCAAATTGATGTTGGTGCTGGTTTCCCAATACTAATGCTCTTCTTCAGTGATGTAGCAGTTACAACAAAGAGGACCATCTCAACATGACTGGTTTAAGGTGAGGAGGATCTCTGGTGTTTCCTAAAACAATCTGATGTCAGCCGACTGGGTTCAGAAATGCTAAGATTTGCATTTTTCTTGAAATGTGATGCTATTTTTGAGCTTCTAATTGGGAAAAAAATTAAACTGCAGGCAATTAAGTGTGGAGGAGTACACCAAAGGTGGCTTCGATTTGAGCATCTGGTAAATTGATTTGCCATTGAACTGGAAGGCTAATATTAGGAATGGGTGAGCCAAGCCATGTTTTGCGTTTGTTCAGTGTCTCATACTAGTTTTTCAAATGTCATGGGCTCAGCAAAACCCAAAACACATTTTCTCAGCGCTTCTCCCTTTTTCAACCCATGTGTATTTTGAGAGAACTTTAATTCATATGTTTCTGATTTATTTACATGCAAGTCATCAGAATGTTGTTTTATACTTGCTATTTGATGTCCAGGAAGCCTGTTGAGCCTTTTCTTTGAGGTTTTTCTCCCCCCTCCCAACCCCAGGATCAAGAAGCAATGATTTGCAAATAGTAAGAGAGCTGGAGGGAAAAAAATGCTCATCAGAATCTTCGATATTTCTCCTCAAAGGTTCAAATTCTGTTCAAAACTCAGATTGTATTAAGTCTGAGTCTAATTCTACCTTGGCTGACTGTATTTTGGTATTCCTAATTGACACTGTCCTGGAAGTTACCAATCTCTTCCCTGTGCACGTGAAAGTGCACACTTGCCGTGGATGAATACCACAAGCACATCTGAAGGAGAGCCAGCAAGCTGTTTGGGATGAGCTGATTCAGCGTGTAACCTGGTATCTGTGGAAAGCTCTCGGCCTCCAGAAAGAAAGCTAAGAAGCCAGCCTCCTTTTCTGTGAAAACAAGCACAGGGTACCCCAGATAGAAAACCTTCATTCTTTATTCCAACTTATAAAAATGAGCACCAACTCACTCACGAATGGCTTGGTGGCTGTTTACATATATTTAAAAACATTTATACCTCTATAAACACTTTTCCATTTGTTAATAACTAGAAAATAACTAAACGATAGGCTAAGTATCCAATCAAATAATCTTTTTCTTTTTTTTTTAAAGAATTCCCAAGGATGTACAGAATTTGTAGAGATGCATATACAGCCATCCAAAAGGCAGCTTTTCTCTTTCCTTAATAAGGATAAAGGCGCTGTGCCTTGGGAACACATAGGGAGACCTTTCATCTGTTAACATCATCTGTGTCACCATACAGTTGACCATTTAGCTACACTGGGGTCAGACTGTATAGATCCAAATCAGATATTAAGAGCTGTTCATAGTTATTTTGTTCACTTTTAAAAGAGTTATATATAAAACAGGACTGTATCCTTGGTTAAGTTTTCCTACATTTCAGAATTTCAGACTGGACACCAAATTAGTTTTGGACAAGAAGCAGAGAGGCAGTCTGGGATGGCACCTGCTGCATCTTTGGTGTTCTTAAACACACAGGGCCACACTTCCCAGCCAGCTCTATCCTCAGAGTGGGTAGACAGATTACCAACGCTGGGTAATCTGAGGTGGCCTTTCGAGATGTTTTACACATACCCTCTTCAAGGTGGAGATAGCTCTCTTGCAGAAAATTCTTTTCCATTTTCCATTTGGGGTTAAGATTGAGAAGACTCAAAATGTCTTCTCAAATCAAATATCTCTCTAGCACAGCTGTTGATAAGTGACCTGGCATGTTCCAAAACAGGCCAGCAACCCGTGCACAGATCTGCTTGCAGCAATGAGCCACCACAGCCATGTATTTCATGAAAGCAACACACACACACACACACACACACACACACACACACACATGCACACTCACACGGGCACACATTGTTGTTGTTAAGTAACCACACAGGACTTTTAAATACAAAGCAGCTAGCAGTGGTACAAACAATAGGTAGCAACATTTAATCTTTATGTATGTGTACATTAAATGACTCAAATATCCAAATAGCAGCTTTTAAAGTTATATGACTAGAGTAAATCAACTAATCACTAGTTGCTTTGAATGCAAACATATCGTAGCATTTATTCCCATGTAAGATTACAAGATGTCAAAATCAGCACCATTATTAAACCCCTAAACTCAGTTAACAAATCGAGGAGAAAGTTTCCACATAGAAAAGAAATAGGCTTCAAGAAATATCTCAAAACTTCATAACCATCAGAAAGATATGCTTGCTTCTCTACAGCATCCAACATCTCCAGACCAGTCAAGTTCATAACTTTTTGAATGACTTAGCAAAGCCTTGTCATGTAAAGCTGGTCTACAGAACTTAATGCTCCCCCCTCCACCCCAGCCCACTCTGAGACAGAATCACATTGTATAGCCCTGGAACTCAATATGTAGACCAAGTTGGCCTCGAACTCAAGAGATCTGCCTGCTTCTGTTTCCCTCACATTAGGATTAATAGCCTAAGCCAACCACAGCTAGCCAATCTTACATTGTAAAAACTCTTTATTAGGGGATACTGTTTGGGTTATTGTGATTAGCAGTGTTCCTGTTAATAGAAACACACCAAAGATATCATGTCGCCTTTCGGACTATGTATACTCACTGTGTATTTTGTTTTCAAATGTAATAGTGGAAATAGATAGGAAATTTCTCCTTGATGGCTACCAGTTTGTGGTGCAGAGTGTACGAGAATCTGAAAGCACCACAGGAAAATGTTTATGGGCAGCACGAAACATGTCTGTACTGCTCCTTCCCCCCAGCTCCCACTAGAGCGTCCCTTGGCCTATCAGAGATGCAGTCCCTGCTGGGGAGCAGTAATGATGAGTCTCTTCCTGGGCATCCCCCGCTGTCACGAATCCAGTAAGGGGGAAGAGACTGTGTGTGTGGCACACAGGTCTCCAAGCATCTCTTTTCCACAGGAGAAATACTCATGGAAATGATTTTTTCCCCATCTTAGGGCTGGTGATGCATAGGCAGATAGTATCTGATAGAATTTCACATCATCCCCCTGCTCCTTTGTAGCATAAGTTCAAACAAATCCCAAGAAGTGTGTCTTTCTAAACCACACACACACACACACACACACACACATCTACTGCTACTATTTTTCAGTGTCATTTCAATGTTTAACAACCTGATCTAATAGACATTAAAAAACATGTGTTTCGATTCTAGGGGAGGTACCTGATCCCCCTCACCCAGACTTGTTTGTAACTTCAGCTTGCTTCTGACCATCTTGATGGAATGACCTGTTCTAGGATTTTAACAGACTAGCGGACAATTCTTTTTGTTTGTTTTAATTGAAGGTCCTTAATGTGGGCCACATGTTTCTCTTAGTGATTTGGACATGCCAGGGAGGAGGAGGAGGAGGAGGAGGCAGGGCAGGGGAGGCACAGGGGTGGAGAGGTGGAGAGGTGGGGGAGGGTGGGGAAGAGGAGAAGGTGGGGAGCAGCGGGTGGATGATGAAAAGACCAGTTCCACAAGCAAAGCACATTAGCAACCCAGAGTGGAAAGGGCCGGAAGGAAAACCCACCCACCTCACCCCTGTGCTCATTCTATCAACCTGCAATTGCAGCAATCAAAACCATATGTCGGTTCTTCCAGATCTTTCTCACAGGACAAACATGCAAAGGGCCTCGGGCCTGGCGTTGCCATCAAATGGTAATTGATACCATATGAGCCACAAAATAGAAAAGCACATGCAAACAGCAACCTCTCTCTCTCTGTGCAACCCCTTCCCCCACCCCCCACAGCCCTTTCTCGGCCCCTTGAGAGGGATGAAATTGCAGGTCTTGCCGGGCTGCTAAGTGCACCATGCACCACGAAAAACAAGTGTATGAGGCCTCAGGAACCACCTGTAAATGAGAGAGGGAGGAGGGTCCAAGGGCCAAGAAGGTGGCCTCGAGAACAGGCAGAGGCTAAGGGTCACCCCAGGTTAACACAAGGTCATTGATGATGCGGGAAAATGGGCACAGGTGTGAACCTGATCACAGGCCTAGAGCAGGAAATGACCCTCTGCACATCCGGCTAGGACAAGCCTGTTCCTGCTACAGCCACATCTGTCTTCCTTTCCTCCAGCCAGTGAGAGATTAGGAAAGTGGAAACCACTCCCCAATAACAAGACAATTAGAAGCAAAGTGACCCCAATTCTGTACCATCCTGTATCGGCTACTCTCCTAGTCAAAGGCTTTTTTTCCCCTGCATCCCATTGTTCTCTACCAGAGAGAGAAAAAGAAAAGAAAATGAAGCAAGGGAGAGAGCTAGAGGTCCTGGCAGTTGCTGGCTGGCTGCTAATACAGTAGGTAAAATCGTCTCTTGTTTCCACCGGCTCTGACAGAACCGCCAAGTAGCACACGGCTCTCGCCTCTGCATGTATATATTTTCTTATTAACTTGATCGGGCAGAAATTTGCAGAGATTTGTTTGGATCTGGAAGTCACAACAGAACGTCAGTTTTACAAACCAAGGCTCATTCTGTGGTGGAATGTACAGCCCTGGACCAAACCATTCCCCCCACACAAGCTATTTGTTCCAATTCCTCCAGCAGCCGCTTCTGAGTAAACGACTGAGTCTAAACACAGGCTATGGCTCTCCGTTCTCTTCCTTCTGCGTAGCCCCCTATATGTGGTATTTTCATCTTATAGATCGTATGAAGTTTAAATATTTTCCAGATGGGACGAGGGAGTACAGAACCCTGTAAACACTCTAAGTTATAAAAGGACCAACTAAATACTTAAAACAGAAGAGGATGACAGCCACATGGTTCCTCTGCCAGCAGGACACGGGTGAGTTAACGCTGGCAACTGTAGGAAGGGGGACAGAGAGCAATCCCCAACCCCCAAAGTCTCAAGATGGGCTGATTCCTCCTCATTTAGATTGGATCTATTTATATCCTTTCTATGTAAACCGGTTCCAAAAAAAGAAGATTTAAACTCAATTTAAAATTCAATACATCTCAGTGGTTAAGAAAGCCAAGTATGTTTATAACCTGAAGATAAATTCCACTGTTCCACAGTGGGGAAAATTAGTAAGGCCTATTCATTCCATACATTTGTCCTGATCCTAGCAGCCCTTTCTCCCTTTAAGTGTGGCAAGACCTGAGCAAGGTCCTGCAGCCTAGAGGCAATGCAGGCATGTCCAGGACAGCACTAAGCCAAGAGGGAGGGGAGGGGAGTAAACCAGACTGAGGAGAGTGGAGTTGCATGGGCAGGGGGATACAAACAGAAGTTCTGGTGAGTGGCAGGGAAGAAAGGTAGGGGAAAGCAAGTGGCAACAAAGCTTAGGAAGTGTCAGACCAAGCAGGCTGGGAACAGACCACTTTGGAGAAACTGAGACCTTACCTCTGCTCTCCCTTCGTAGTCCACGAAACATAACTGTGCCTTTGAGCATCTGCATTGTTTAAGTTTCATCCCGTGGTGGTGTTTGCTGATTGGTCAGGCATAGCTGACAGCATCAGAATTGCAATCTGACAGGCAGGAGCAGGAGCAGGACCACAGCCCAGAATTCATAGCGGGAGGCAGAGGAGGCAACCTCAGGCTGGGTATATGTGCCTCAGACCTGGAGATGTCTGCAGCAAGGCCTGGGACTGCCTTGGGGGTGGGAGGGCCCAGGAGGAGGCTGGGAGGAGTACATGGGGAGGGGAGGTGGGACAGGCCCAGCCACCCAAATGACCAGGCTCCAGGCATCACCCTAGTGTGACCCACAACTACACCATGGTTAGTGAGGTTTTTTTTTTTGTATTTTGTTTTTTCTTGTTGCCTACTCCTGTTACTTCAGAATCAGAGGCATCTATGCCTGGACCTGTTTTTACAGCATCAACGTGGTTGGCGCTTCCAGTCTGTGGTAACTATAGTTACGTTTTCAGGTTCATTTATTTCTTTTTACAGAGCCAGGGTCTCATGTAGCTCAGGCTTATTTCCAACCCACCATATCAAGAAGGCTGACCTTTAACCCTGACTCCCCCCATACCTTCTCATGCCACCCCCAACCATGTGCTAGGATTGCAGGCATTTATCACAATACCAGGCTTTCTTTTCAGGTATTTGTTTCTTAAATATTTCTCATGTTTTCCCTGGGATACGGAGACCCCACTTCACAAAAGCATCCCATCTAGGTAACTCAAGGGGTTCTCACGTCATTTGACTGTTGGCAGTAAAGCAAGCACAGGAAAATCAAAGAGGGTTGAAGGTGACTGAAAATGGAGAGTGGAACTGCTGTAGGAATGAATAGTTGAACAAACAGAGAAGAAATGAAAGAGCCCGAAAGAAAGCCAGGATAGACGGACCAGGATCTCTGAGTTACAAGACATGCCTTCATTTTGACCCAAGCTACCTATTTCTTTCTAGGCCAGGAGGAGCCAAGTGCAACTCACTGAAAGTGTCAGTGGCTGCCTCTACACACACACACACACACACACACACACTCTCTCTCATACATATACATACTTACACACATACATATGCATGCTCATAATAAAGACGCATACATTCACACACACATATACATGAATACACACACATACACACTCATACTACACACATTCACACATACACACACTCATACACATGCATACATATGCACACATATACAGGAATACACAAACACACACACACACACACACATTAACCCTACTATCCAACACTACAACTAAAATTATCTGCTATCAACATGATTATTTTCCCTCCTAGGGTTTTCAGCCTAGTTGTAGTCTAGCTGAATGCCTGACTTCATCTCCCTACTACCTAGACTCATTGCTGCACAGTTCTGGAGAAAATTTAGAATTTCGTGCAGACATCCCACTGTCCACCTAGGATGCTGTTTTCCTGGCTGTCTCTCCCTCATTGGAGAATTTGGGGAGGAAAAGTTTCACATATTTAATAATCGCAAAAGAAGAAAAGACACAAGATGAATGGAAAGCAAGTGGGACAGAAGAGATGGAGGCAAGAGGAAGGAGCTGTGGGCCAAGCACAGGCCTGAGAGGCTCGATGGAGGGAGAAACGGGGAAAGATGCTTTGGCTGAGGGGAAGGCTAATACAACGTGGGAAGCAATATTTAATAAAAAAAACTAATCCTTCAAAAGCACCACCATTGATCTAACGTCAATTTTGAAAAGAGCTTGGAGAAGAGGGCAAAATGTAAGCATCTGGTTAAAATAAAAATGAAAACTCTACTATGATTCCTAGTCCTCAAAAGGAAAAGAAAAAATCTAATACCTCCCCTTTACTGGGTAAACACTGGTTATCGTGGACTCATTTCTAAATATTAAGCTGGAGAGGCAGCCACTGAACCATGAGTGCAAGGGAAGACTGTGGCTTAGAGGAGACAAATATTAACAGGACAGAGACAGAGGAAAGAAAGACAGCCATAAGTCAAAGCAGAGGACAGAAACACAGCCGTAAGTCTAAGAAGAGAGTCTGTGCCACAGGAGGGAGACAGACGTGGGCATGAGAAGCCCACAGAGGAAAAAGTGGTCAGACTGGACCTACACTTTACACAAAGAAAAATCCAGTGTGAAAGAAATATCCCAGGTGAGTGGACAGAAAGAATGGAGTGACAGAAAACATGGGCTGGAATACAGGAACGTGGTGTCAAAAGGAGCTCTGAATACCAAGGATCAGAGAACAAACAGAGATGGTGGGGAATAAGTTTGTCAGAAGCACAAAGTGATTTACAAATGTTGCAACCCATATGTTGTATAGAAGTCATTACAGACTGGGAACAATATAAAGAAAACAGTTGTATGCTACTTTGAACTCTCTTTGGAACTGTAAAATCTGCCCCCTAACTTCTAGGACCTGTTTATAACTGCAGGAGACAACGACAACATAATCACACCAAGGGCCTTAATTTTTGTTACAATGTCTTCATCAGGAATGAACCTGGATGTTCTGCACATGGCACTCCAGTGGTGTCCCTTATTACCCAGAACACTAGAGGTACAACCTCTTTGAAGGACTCTTCAAGTGTGCTGTCCCCAACCAGTGGTGATGTGATGGGCCTTAATTTAAATATTGAGACCATTCTACACTCTGAGCACGAACCCTAGTGAAGATCAGCATAGTAAACATCATTTAAGAAGCAAGTATCTCTCATGTCAGTCCTGGGGTCCTGAGCAGCTTCTCAGGGGCTTGGCTTCTTTTTTTTTTAAACTCAGGAGAGGATCAAGTTGGTTTTAGTGATAAACCAGTAATTGCATATTTGGTAGAAAAGCCTGCAGCTCTGACAAGCAGCGGAGGAAGCTGGCTGACAGCAATTTCAGGTGCTGGGACGCAATAAAAACAATGAAGAAAGAAAATGTTTGCTTTTTCTGTCAACTGAGATGTCAGTACCCATTAATAAATCTATCTGCTAAATCTACTCTTATTCATGTGGGACATCACCAATTTAAAGTAAAATAAATTATCTTTAATTAAATGGAATTGTCGTCTTCCTCCCGCTATCATCCCCAATTATTCTTCCTAATCAGCCCTTTAGGGAGAAGGCAAGAGAGAGCGCTGAAAGGCGCGTTGACTATAAACAATTTCTCTTTCTGTCAAGGGATGAAGTTTTTAATTTTAATTACAGTTTATAACTATAATTTTTGGCTATATGGAACGAAAACTGCAGAATCTAATCATTTGTTGTGGAGGGGAAAAAGTACATGGTCACTTCCAAACTCCTCCTTAATTCTTCTTGTGAACAATACAGAAGAAGCCATTTATGGACAGCCAATTCATTCTTTCATTGTAGTTTATTACTTTGGTTTCTAGTTCAAGAACTACCAGTTTAAATTAACACCTTAAAGTACACAGCATTAACTGAATGCCATCTTCCATGGGTAGTTTCAGGGTAATAAGCTTTCAGTACCTGATATTTCTGAATGGTATCAATTTATGTTTAGACAAGAGCAGAGTATGTACTTTAAATATTAAGACAGGGCACAGGGTAACCGACGAGGCTGCATTAGCTACTCAGTAACGTCTCTTGTTCTTATCTTTTTTTTGTGTGTGGGGGGGTAGGATAGGATAACGGCACCAAAACTCTACCAAAAGCACTAGACACTTTAACCAAGTGGCAGTGCGGAATTATACCTCTTCAGCCCTCATGTGAATTCAGCAATGCCCTCTAAAAGAAATGATGAAATCCACAACTAATTTACATGGTATCTCAGACCCAATCTCAAAGGCAGAGAGATGAAATACTATCCCATGAGCAACGAAGAAGGACTTTAGGAGAAACTGGGGCCATCTCTGTAACCATCAACCTTCTCTACTGCCAGAGACACCCAGGTACGTTGTGTATGTGCCCTTCGCTTTTTATTATTACTGTGGCCCTCTAGTCGGAGAGTTTGGGGAGGGGTCCTTTATATTGGGAGAGCATGTATTAATTATTTACAGATAAACGGGTTGGGGCACTGACTGCTTACTGACTACTTACTGTTACTTTTAAAAATGTATTTTTTTTCCAGGGTTTAGCGCTGTTTTCATTTAGCCTTTGAATTGCCGCCTACAGAAGTAAAAAAAAGGAAACCACAGCTATACAAGCCTGCTGACTTTCTTATAAAAGAACCAGTTTTAAACTTGTTTATACTACTGATTCCAAATGAATTCAAGATGGTGGCTAGTTAAAGAAAGGGAACCCATGCCAGGGAGTTTGATCAAAGAACTTCAATTCAGCAATGTTCAGTTTTAATTGACCACTAATTAAGCTACATTAGTCCAAGAACGGTCTGTATCACTTCGACTAATAAAGAAAAGAATTAATTTAACCCCGTGTCAGTCAGCTTTAGTAAATCCATCTGAAAGCAACTTCTCAAACGACAGGCATGAAAGAGGTGTCTAGAGCTGAGTGCCAAAAAGTGGTCTACAGGATTCAGAGGAGACGGGGGACTCGGTTCTCAAGTGCGTTTGTCACTTTGCTAGTGATGTCACCTTGCAGGTGTAATTATCTTCATTACAGATACAAAGATGTCAGCTTCACTCCCCGGGTTGCAAAGGGTTGCTTTAAAATTGGATTCAAAACATGGCAGCAGACCAGCCAATTTTAACTTTCCTGTATTCGCGACAAAAATAGAGTGGATTTGCAAAATCATGAGAATTTTCAAAGGCTTGGAACTCTCTTCTGGGAAAAGTGAGTTGAGGGGGCTGGGGGAAAAACAACTGCAATAACACCACCAAAAAAGCTCATTATAATTAGGAACCACAAGCTATGACAGCCATGGCAGCAGCTAGAGAGCGCATGTGTTAAAGTAGCGGATTTCTAAAGAGCCAGTTGCAAATTTGTAATTTTCCCTACATTACCCCGCAAAAGAAAAAAAAAGAAAAAATATATTGCTCACTATTCTCATAAAGCATTCCCAGAAAGGGGAGGAAAAAAAATCATAAAATGGAGGGCGGGGACGCCACTCAGGATTTAAGACCAAAATGCAAGCTTTAAGAATGCATTACTTCACAACTCAGTCTTCCTGGCTGTTAAAAGTCCTGTGCATGAATTCTGAGGCGATGCCCTATGATCTCGTGACAGATATCAAAAATGTAAAATATGTTTAAAACTTAAAAAATCAACACTGGTGTCAATGGTGTACTGGCTTGTATTCTATATTAATTAACCCCACCCTTCATGCCTTCATGAATAGTATTGATTCTTACTGCAGTGAGCGCCACAGGGTCATATACTCCTAAAGAGGGGCATCCTCGGAGCCTCAATGCACACTATATTTGGCTTTAATGATTTCTGGCAACCAACTGCTGTATTTTCTACAATAGTATTTAATGAATAACCTTTTTATCATTCTGCCAGTACTCATTAAAATGCACTTGTTTCTGAGATGCAATAGCTAGCTAGCTATATGAAACCAAAATATTAATGCAAATTGGCATTGCTAAGTTTAAAGTGGTATTTGCATTACAGGAATGAAACATGGGCCAAACTGAAAGAGCGCACAGAGCACGGATGCCTCTTGACATCATGGTTATTATTAAGAGAAACTATGGCTTGCGATACCATTAATAAGCCCGAGAAGAGAGCACTGGGAGCATGTGCCAAGCACCTAGTCTGTGCAGCCGCGCGATATAGGGAAACGTGGGCATTCCTCACTGTCTATTCAAGAATGGTAGGTATAAGGTATGAAGGAACTAAAGGATGTGCTCATAAACACCTGAACAGGCGAAAACTATTTCCTATTTCCAGAAAACTGTAACTTTCAACAGAACAACAATACAAGAGTAGCCTGCTTTCTGTGGACATCAGGAGAGCCTTCCAGTCAAGGCTCTCTCTGCCTTACAGAGAAATAGGTGTGCACTTCAGATGTATCACATTTATTGGGGTGTCTTCATGTCAGCATGTATTGGTTGTCTGCAATAAGCTAATAAGTTTAAGATGTCTTAAGACATGGTGGATCCTGTCCTTCAGAATCCCTTTGGTTGAGGTAGAGGAAGGGGATTCAAAGTTCTTCTTCTATGCAAACAGACTAAGGGACTGATTCTTGAAAAAGACTGAGTATACCAATGACTAACTTTAAATTAAAGAGCAACAAATATAATTGGCTTGAGCATCTAATAAAATACAAGGGGCATGGACGTTATCTTAGCTGAAGTGAAAAGAAAGGCCAAAAAGCATACTGAAATACATGGTGGAAGGGACTCCCCTCTTCACGATCCATGTGACCTTGAGCAATCTATGAAATTCATACATACCTGCTTCCATTTCTTAGACAGGGTATTTCTCCAACAAAACTTCTCACACTGATGTAAGAGATCCCTGTGCCTATTCAATACAGAGAGACCACGGACATGAGGCTGGGGACTTCAAATATAGTTGGTATAACTGAGAAACTTAATTTTTAAAAGTTGTTTTTAGTTTTCATCATTAAATTTAATGGCAATAGCCACACTTGGCTAGCAGCTACTCCAGTTGTCAGGGTAACGTTAGCCTTTGAAAAGGGCTAAGTGCTTTTGGAGTACCTGACTTATGGGATGCAGAAGGATTACATTTCTTTGGGAAGAACTTGAGAGCAGGTTCTGAAGGAATGGAGGCTTGTAATGTATGTTATCAAATGTTCAGAGTATAATGAGTTAGTCTAGGTTTTATCATAGCTTTAAAGTACTTGCTGCCTAAACATGAAAGAAAAGGCACTCTACACAGATTTCATAACCTATAAATACACAACTATCACATAACCAGACTTTTTACAAAACAGATTCTGAGATCAATAATAAGCATATTATTGCTTTAATGTATTCAAAGGATTATACTGGGGTTTACAGAATATCAGAGGAATAATGAGGACCTAACACAGATAGCCAGTGATTAATCAAAACTGAAAACAAGGACAATAATCCATAAAAGACTGTTTCTTTAAAATCAGTTGATGATGTAAAACAATCACAATCTCCCATAAATGGAAATGCTCAAATAAATGAAATTATCAAAGTGGCAACCTGTAGTTCTTTGCATGACAACAGGTCAATGACATCTCTGTAGCTGCTCACTATGAATCCAGACAATTCTGCACCACCCAATATGACAACATGACCCCCGCAAAAGCCAACATAGGGCAAATTCACAAGTACCTCAGAAAGAGGCAGATCTGAATCTATTCTCTAGTTGTTGGTGGGTAGGACTTCGCTAGAGCTGCACAGGGCTGAGGTGGTCAGGAAGCAATCAGTATATCGTGTAGGTGCTTTGGGGGCAGAAAGGCAATCCTATGAACCAATGCACTTAAACAGTAAGAAGAACTTATCTGCACTAAAGGTCCACCATGAATCTGAACTGCTTGGCTAAGTTGTCACGTCTCCTCCGATCAAACCTTGGAGAATCTTGTATAGCCTGAGGCAGAAACTGAAGGGTGGCACAAGGTACTGTCCGACTTGGCAACTCTAAAACTTGGCTTCTAAGAAGTGAGACGTTCTAGGTTCTAAAAGTTGGCAGGTATTGAAACTCTGGCATCAGATCCTTCAACCTTCTGCACAGACTGCTAGGGAAGCCAACCAAGGTCTCAGTATCCCTTTCTAAATCACAGCCAGAAAGCTACAGTAATGATGGACATTGGGCAGGGTGAGGAAGAGAAGCCATCAGTTGTCAGTAGAGAAAAAAAAAAAAAAAAAAAAAAAACCCTGCTTTACTGGGAAAGCTGAAGAGTTCCTCAAGTTTACTTTAATCTTTATCATCCTTTTTTGATGTAGACAATTTACATACACACACACACACACACACACGCACACACACACACATGAAGGATTCAAAAAATATCTTTATTGCTCCCCTCAAATATGTCTGTGTAATTATCAATTATTCTTTAGGCTAATGCCCTTTTTCTTTTTTATGTGCTCTGGGGAAAAAAGTAATACATTGCCTTTAGGATAAAAGATAAAACAAGGAACATGGATGGAGTTCCCAATCTTTTAAAAGATATGATATATATATATATACACGCATACACACACACACACACACACACACATACATATATTATGGAGAATATATTTCTTATTGGCTCAACTCAGTTTAACAGCTGCTTTGAAGTCACTTCAGTTAGTTCACAAATAATTTACTATATAATATTGCGAACGAAACACTACATTTTCTTGGTAAATCATGGAAATAGTTGAACAATATTATATAGTATAGTATGATATATCAAAAAGAAATAAAGTAGAAGGAAATTGGTTGGAGGGTAAGGTGAAAGTGTAAAGGAAAATTGGGGGGAGAAGAAAAAGAAAGGAGGGAAGGAAGAATGGGAAAGGGGGAAAGGAAAAGTGGAAAGTGGAGTAGTCGGTGGAGGGGAGGGAGGGAAAGGGCTAGGACAGAAGAGAGAGAGATGGTAGACAGGAAGGAAAGGAGGGAGGAAGGGAGGGAGGGAGGGAGGGAGGGAGGGAGGGAGGAAGGAAGGAAGGAAGGAAGGAAGGAAGGAAGGAAGGAAGGAACTCTGTATGTGGCTCACATGGCAAGAATTAACTACAAATGTCCAGATCCAACATGTCTAAAGCAGGACTTGTCTGCCTCTGCTCTGCCAAGGGGCAGTTCTGTGCACAGTGCTGGGTTTAGCATCTAGAACCATATGCCGGTAGCATCCCCCTACCTCTCCCCATAATTGCAACAATCAAAACTGCTTCCATCTGTCCCCTGGGAGGCACCACTGCTCCAGAGATACATGTTTGTAATCAGAGTCTGTCAGCAACAAATACCCATTTGGATTTTCTGAGCTTTTCTATAAACATCTCTAGAAGTATCTTCTGCCCTCTGAACTAGGGCAAAACCATTTACACCCATGATCGTTTTGAATGTGATATTGGGACCTGGAGCGTTCAGCAATCTGTGTTTGTTTTAGAACTTTTCAGATGAGCTCTATATTGACTTTGATGATGTAATAGAAATGTTTTGGATTTCCAGCTGACTTGCTCTCACTTATATGTAGAACCCAAACCAATACAATTTATCTAACTTTCTGATGAATAAACAAGTTTGAGCAATAAATAATTGGCATTATTGGCTACTGTCTAATTATATAGTCTATCCATCCATCCACCTACCAGCCATCATTCTTTATCTCATCCAGGCATACATTTGTCACAGTCAAACCTGCCATGCTTTCTATTCTGATTGAGTTATGAAGGTGAAAAGCACAGGACTAGCCAAAGAGTTTAATCTACAGTGCTCCCCATTGGCAATGCGTCTGGGAAGGCACTATTATTCAGCTGTAAGCTTTACATACGACACCAAAAGGCCTAGAATGGTTGCATTGTTAAGCAGTCAGTCCATTGCTACATTGACACTCCAATAACCAACCGACTTCGGACTAGAGACATCGTAAGAGACCAATGGAATCTAGGAATCACAATTCTGAAACATGTCTGTTTAGTGGATATGCAAAGTAGGAATCCAAAAGGTAGTAAAGATCTCTAAAAATAAGGGCTTGCCTAAAAGAGCACAGGTACAACTTGGTTCTCCTTTGCTACTGTTCTCTTTTTTTCCTGTCTGTGTGGGAGGAAAAAGCCATAAAACTAACCCATCCTCCACAAGGGACAAATGAGTGTGGTTTTGCATTTCTCTGTGTTGTCTCTGAAAGATAACACAGCTTCTGCATCGCAGAGGTCAGGTTCTCATAATGATTCCTGTAAGTCATCTTTTGAGGGGTTAATTAAGTAAACTGAATCCTAAAAGGTTTTATTAGCAGAGCTGACACTGTAAAGTGGCGCCAGGAGCATCTGCCGGTGACATGAACCCTCTCAAAGTGACGGCATGGAACCACCCAGCACCTCTTTGCGGTGCTTGCCCATTCGCTGCCTGCATCCCAGAGCTTGGCTGCATGCTGAGAGCTCTGGGAAGTGAGGTCGCCGGACTCCCATCAACATACCTAATTTTACACTCATGTCATTTAAGTTTTTAATACAGCACAGGGCTTTTTATTTTTTTTTCAGGTGTTAATAGAAAAATCAATTCTAAGTCACAGCAGCTGTGATCATTTTAAATATCACAGCTGTCATGGGCTGAAAATAACCGATTTGAGCACATACATTTCTGTTGTAAATACAACAAAATGAAAATATGGTGGAATGCTATCTTCTGCTCCCTCTGAAGCAGATTGTCTAATACAATGACAAAGAACTCATGTGCTTTAATTTACAAAATTGGGCTCCTGTTTCATTGCTGACCTAACTGGCAGATGGCTTAAAAGAAAAGGGCTGAGCATGGATCTTAAGAGGCAGCCCTATGGCAGAGGCCGAACATGTTTAATTATGGCAATAGTATTAACTTTGGAAGGGACTAGGCTAAAGAGTCGATATCGAATTGAGAGTTCATTTATGTAAACATTTTGCTGTGAAGACAGGAGGAGATTAAGTGGGATCCATGCTTCACATTAAGTGTTATTAAAGTCTGGGCGTTCCAATTATTATAGGACGAAGTCTAAACTCCTGTGAATTGGTGGTAACCACTGTCTTTCAAGAAGTAATGGGGTTTTATCCAGGTCTTTACAAGCTCTAACTAGCCACAGCATGAGACAATATACTTCCCTCTCAGTCCAAATGTAATGCCTTTCAGAGAACAGAATGGCATTCTTAAAGAATATTTAAAATAGAGTTAAATACACTAAAAGACAAGAACTGAGCATCAATTATCCCTCCCTGCGTGCAAAGTGGACGTTGGTCTGTGGGAACTGTACTGTAATAAGTACCGTCAGAAGTCTACAATTCTATTGGCAAATACTATCATCTCTGCTACAGAGAAACTAAGTCCGATGTTGGGAAAATGGTACTCCAGATTACGAGCAGAAGGAAACAGAGGAATGCACTGGCAATGTCACACTGCTCACGGTTTACAGAGGTTGCTTCAGGTCTCTCTAACCTCCTGGCGGATACATAATAAGAAAATAAAAATCGCAAGTATTCCTTCCAGACCTTAGAGATGCCCAGGGTAAAACTGAAGAGCTGGCCATATCTGCCACTGGACAACTTCTACTAAAAACCTGACTTTCCATTTTCTCCTGGTGATGTTCAAGGCATCAGGTAAAGGGAAACCTTCCTTTCCTCTATTATTTGCATACTAATTCCAAAGCTATGCGGAATACTCTATAGTCGTTTAATCATGACAACACACACAAAGGCACTACAAAGTGAAACCACACTTGTTCAACATTTATCCCAACCCCCACAATCACACAAAGGGAGCCTAGGGGGGAAAAACGCCCTCCACCCTGCTCAGACCTGCTAGGCTCTCATGAATTGTAATAGCAGGTGCAGAAATAATAATGTGCTGGCCAATCAACTTTTTTTTTCCCTCTGATTTGTCAGTTTATCTTAATAATGCCATTAGGAATGTAAACATTTCTGCAATTTATATTTAAAAGTCAATAAAATAATGGGGTACGGAATTTATCCTTTTTAATTTTTTAAGTAATACATTTGATTATTTTAATCACATCAGTACTTAACTGGATGGAGTTTAAATATGCATGTAACATCAATGTAATTTGCTTTATTCTCTAGGAAAACTATTGAGGAATGCAGTGTTATTCTCTTTACTAAAAAGGGGGTGGGGGGGGGGACACGAGTCAGAGAGCAAGAAAGACTACAGCACACTTACATTTTTTTCCTTTCTTGGAGGTGAGAATCTAGTGTCTTTCAAATGTGCTCCATTATGAATATTTTAAGATGGTAAAAATATCACCAAAGGGGTGAGGATCCAAGAAGAGGTGACAGTCCATAGCATGCTCACTGGCTGGCTGACAGTAAAAACTAGGGGTGTTTCCACACTGGGGTAAACTTTATTGGGCTCTAGTAACAGAGCTGTGGTTGGTAAATGCACCAACTATTTTTAAAATGGCGTGTGAGCTTTTCCCAACACAGCAATTCCCCCTTGAGTAGGATCATTATTGGTTCAGTCATTCGGTACTTTATAAATCTCACCCTTAGGTTTGTGGAGGTGAAAGAGGCACGTCGACCGTGAGTCTCCATTCTCAGCATCTCTGTTCATTTTCAGGTCAGTTACAATGGAAGCAGCTGGAATTCAACTCTTCCCCACTTGGTCCCACCAATTACTTCACTGTGCCCTCTCTCAGAAGGAGTGCATTCCAGCCTGGAGGAAAGCACAGCTCTAGGTCCCTGGAGGATGCCCACCAAATCCAGCATGTTTTCAGTTGGAGCTGCCATCTAACCATCACGTCTGGGAGCTGACACTTCCTATTGCTCAGGTGTTTCAGCTCAGTCTCTAACCCAACTTGGGGGAGAAGGAACTGAGCTTAAGGTGCTGTCCCCTCCAAACAAAACATTACAGCTATACCAATCCCTTCCAAGTCATCTGGAATAAAATACCAGGCCTCCTTAAGAACTGAGGAAGGGTTTGGGGAAAACTGGAAAAGTAATAAATGCAGCCTGGAGTGTAAAGACAACATTATCAGAAAATGGAACTTAAATACTCTTAAGTACAATGTGGTGCTGTAACACAAGCGCACCTGTGAGGGCAAAGCTACAGTTTGGGAGTTTAGAGATCTCCAGCACGTCAAAGAAGAAAGCCTCGCATCACCTCCCAAAACATTCTCAAAGGGAGGAGGATTGGCCTTAAGAACTGTTCTTCGGAAGAGAAAATATCCCTTTGCTCAACAAAACTTAAGGATTATCTCTACTGTTCACTTTACATAATATGACAATGAACCATAGAAGTTATTATCCATTTAAAAACTAGAAGTCCAGAGGGATTTCAATGTTCTGCAAGCTCCGGTGGTAACTTCCAGCGTCACCTATGTCTTGAGAATACAATTCTTTTACAAACTTGTCTCCCATCTCTTTTGACACTATTCATTTGATTCTAGGGGTGTACAGACCACTGTTGTAGGACTCCGGCTGTAAATGGCTGAGGAACATGCAGGATTTCATTTGTCACCGCCCATCATTTTTATCACATCTCATTTTGCCCCGTGTCATCTTAGAGGTATGTTTGCAAGTATGCAGGGCCAACGACTAAATAAAAAATCTAATCAGACATTTAGAAATTTGAAAACACTTGACCCTCCATCGTCTTCCTTCTATAACGAGGATGAGCAAATGTGCCTTTGTGTAGGTTCAACAATACTGGAGGGGATTAAAAAAAAAACTAGCAAACAACACATCACTTGCTGCATGAGCTAGGGAGAAAGCATTCAGGGTTGCTGTGGGGAGCAAACATATGCTCCCATTGAATTCTCTTCTCAGGGTAAAAGTAAGCTCCAGTTTGAACAACTTTTAAATTTATCCCAGCCATTACTTAAAAATTGATATCTTCTCACCAGGTCAGGGGTTAAGGGGCTTTAGTTCTGTTCATCATGACTCTCCTGATGGCGGACTGCTAACCACGGACATGGTCCACCATAAAGAGAGGACACAGCAGCATCTCTCTCAGTGCCAGAGAAGTGACAGAAGTTTCAAGCTGGTTTGGGAACACACACACACACACACACACACACACACACACACACACACACACAGTATTCGGGATGATGAAATCTGATAACGTCTTCAGTTAAAAGAAGGTAAAGCTGTTTGGCCAGTAAGGCATGGAGAAAAAATTAATTATCCTCAGGCCTTTGTGGTGCCTTCTCAATTTTACTAAAAAACAAATCAAAATAAAATGGAGGAGCAGTAAAAAAAAAAAAAAGAGAGACAGTAGGGATTTTCCTATGAATCAAGTACATGGAGGGGCAGGAAGCATGCAGTACAATTTCCTGTCTATCAGTTGGAAAGGTAGTTAACAGGACCCAGCTCCTTCTGTTTTCCCCTGACCATTCCTTTGCCCACCCCCACCCCTTCCCAGCTTCCTGAGTCCTTTTTCCTAACTCCTGAAACAATGCAGTCACCATCACCTAGTACTGGGAGCCGGATGCTTCCCAAGTGTCAGAGCATTCAAACCTACCAGAAAACAAGGGTTAAATAAAGTGAGCCACATACACGTTTTCTTCCTAAGAAATTAGCCTCCTGGCAAAAATATTCAAACTGGCGTCCGTGAATCTCAAGCAGGGATTTTTGGAAATTTAATCAGAGGCAGCTGAGCAAGAGGTGGCTACAGTATCAAGATTAAGTGTCTGGTGAACATTTACCAGCTTAGACAAAATCAACATAGTTTTGTTTTAAGAAATTAAATACAGACAGGAAAACAATTTTATTGTTATCTTAAAATCACTCAATTAAAATGTTCTGTATGTCAATAATACCAAATAGTAAGCTCAAAAAATATATATGTTTTCCTAAATGCTTTTTCTTTGATTTTTTTTAAACATTAGTAGGCAGCTAAAAAATGGTTTGTGATCTAACCATTTTTTCCTTTGTATTAGCAACTAAAATATTTTTAAATTGAAATAAATTTATACTGGTTTCTTATGTTTATAGCCAAGGCTCTGAAATGATAATTTTTCTAAAATTACTTTTAAAATGTCAATTTCAATTTGCATACTGAACACATTATGGAAAACTTTAAAGCCCGGTGCTTACTTATCTGTAACTGCCCTAGCCAGGATTTTTATTTTATATTTTATATTTTTTAAAAAAGGTCATATGAAAAATGTACTCAGCAATGTTATTTCTGGTGCTATTAAGATATTAATCTTTTTATGCTGCCCATTTCCATGGCAAATTCATAAGAACTGAAGCCTTCATACTTGAGCCCTGAGAAGGCTTGCTGACGGTGATTTTTTACTTGTGTATAGGTGAACTTTGTTCCAAGAATGACTGGGAGCTGAGGCGTCCTGTTATTCCGATGTTTCTGGGTTTGGGCGGCCTTAATATCAGAAAAGAGTTTCGCTTTGTTTTTGCCTTTGAACTCTCTGAAGATGAAAAGCGGCATAATATGACCAACCGTTGGACTATAAACACGGACGCTGGTTCTCCCTCGCCTTCTGAGATCTGATGACTTGACAAATAACTATTTCAAAACAACTAGTTTGAGACACGGTTTGAAGCTTGTTAGGATGAAGCAAAAAGAGCAATTAGAATAATCACAGGTTTCCCTATATGGCTTAACACATGCACAGGCTGCCGAGAGAGCCTATGGTGTGATCTGAAATTACTATTAGGAAGAAATTTTACCACTTTTGTTTTCAATTTCATTTGCCAGAGCTTCATTTACGTGGAATTGCCATATTTTTAGCTATATGGAATTTGACCAAATAATTTACTCATTAAAATTCAAATTTGGTGAGCATGTGGACCTTGGGGGGAAAAAAAACAAAATTTAGGGCTAGAGTTATTGACTTCTTTTGCCCCCCATTTTTTTTTGTAGACCAGGTTATGTCCTATATAATGCCCATTGTACTTCTTATGGACTTAATAAAGACAGACAGTAGCACAATTTGACGTAAGCTAGAGTTCTCAACACTCAAAAGAAACATTACTCTTCCAGAAACCTTTTTCTGACAGCTGAAGGATAATTCCTTCAAATTTTCATTTAGCTGAGACTGGGATTCGCTTACATGCAAGGTAATAATGCACAGGGGGGAAATCACACCAAAAATGATTGGCCAAGTTCATTGACCTCTCCCCTGAGGCAAAGCTGGGTTTTACAAATGCTCTCGTTTACACTCAAGATTTATTCTTCGGGAGCTCTTGGGTTAAGGTTATTTAAGGTCTTAGCTCATGAAGTCCACACTTAAGGACAAATCACTGTCCTCCGTGCAAGCGTGGCAACAATTTGAGTATTGTAGCAGGGCATTTTCTATCCTAAGGTGACAGAGCCGGTCTACATTTTCCTTTGTCCCAAAATATCATTTGATTAAAGTGTTTCTCTTGCTAGGAAGTGGGGGAGAAAAAAGATTTTACAAACACTGTGTTTGCTGGTTCAAAAAGAAGATAATCGTCATGTTCTCTTGTATTCTTGCTGCAACCTAAAAAAAAAAAATCAGTGTTTGGGAAGGAAGGATTTTTCCATTTTTCTTCTTTTGTTTATTCACAGGGAAAAACCTGCTTCCTCTTGCCTCTCTCAGTTCAGAGAGTTCAAACTGAATTTAAACAAGTAATTGACTTGTCACTGGGGAAAAAAGAAGGAAGTCAGTGCTGGGCTGTCTTCAGAGGAAAACCTGTGCCATAGAGAGGGCCAAGCTTAACAGTTCAGGTTGGAAAACACAGTGCGTGTTCTCTCTCTCTCTCTCTCTCTCTCTCTCTCTCTCTCTCTCTCTCTCTCCCTCTCTCTCTCTCTCACACACACACACACACACACACACACACACACACACACACACGATACAAATAGTCAGACCCCAGACAAACAAAATTCAAGAAAGGTAAAGTCGCTTTCATAGGCATGTTGAACAATCAGTGCATGACGTATACAATCTCCACAAGATGTCTGGCATCAAACCAAAGGCAGCTGAATGTAGAAGTAGAGCCAGCACAATACACACTGTGGAATAAACAGAAAGCCCTTTCCCCAGGGTATGCATGAGGGTGTCTTGGAAAAATGTTCTAGAACTGGGCCTTCCGTGGACCACACACAAGTGGACTTTGCTGGCTATGTCACCAAGTTAAATCTAAGTATTGGTGACCATCCGTTGTTTCCAAGGTTCTCTGCTGAGGCCCCACATGGCTATTTTTCCTAAATATAATGTATGTACAATTTGCCTCTTTCTAGTGTTTGAATCAATAAAGATACACATCACCAGATTTGTTTTTAATAAACGTCTTAAAACAGTTCCTATAAATACATTTCCTGTGACAGAGTGATCTTGATTTTATGAGTACCATCCTTTCAAAAAAAAAAATCTAACAACCAAAATATTTGGCAACTGCGAGGGCATATTAGTGATATGATGTCATAGTCAGCATTTTCTTATGGTAGAGGCAACTGGCAAGCTGTAGGAATGGAATACATATTTTAAAAAATTCCTTTGGGCCATAAGGAAATTAAAATGCCCAAGCTTTAGCTAAAAATTTGACAATTCAGCTGCCTAAGATGTAAAACTAGTAAGTAACATATAAAATTCACATCATTAGTAATCTTTAAAGTTAAAACCCATAACTTTTATTTATTGTAATACATAATGTAACATATAATCTTTTCATGTATATGCACATAATATATAATTCTTCAGTGCACAGGGCAACCGACTCCTGGGCTGTATCTCACTAGTTCACAGACACATTTGTTGATCACATTAACAGCATTCGTGAAGTTTACTGAAAAGGGCTTTAAAAATCAACGGAAATATTATGGTGTGTATGGGAATGTCTAAGAGACCACAGGCAAAAGTCTTAAACAGGGATAAACCCCTAATGATTGCAATTCAGATACCATTCTTTTTAAAGCCCAGTTTTCTAAACCCAATATTTAAGGTCACAGATTTAAACACTGACCAATCTATAATACAAGCCTTTTACTTCAACAGCAACTTTATTTACCACATTTAACTATTGTCCTGATTACATGCAATATTCTTCAAAGGGGGATTTAAAAAGTTATAAGTATTTATAAACATGTGATGATTTACTGATACTTCAAAATAAAAGTAAGAAATTCATAGACCTGGATAACTGTTAAACTCCTTAAGCTAGCTCAAAAGCTCATGTATATGTACCAGTGAGGCCACTAGAAATAAGCAAGATGCATACATCTGTGCATATTTACGTATATGTATATATACATATATGTGTATATATAAATGCTTACATGCATATACAAGCACACACACATTTAACTCGATTGCACCAATCAGTGCTTCTGAACTGGGCCTTCCTGAAAGCTCTGATCGCTCTCTTTGGCCCAACTATCACACTGATTAAGAGCAACTCAAACGTAAGTTCAAAGCACAACATGGTGAGAACAGTTCCTAAAGGGCTGCTTTTCACCACCATCTCCCTTCTCTGCTATTTTAAGATGAAATTTTACTCCACCATTGACCAACTCTTCCTGAGAGCACCACATTCCAACTTACTAAATATTGAAATCCTTTTCCTTCAGAGGGCCCAGGCAAAGGAAAAATAAAATAAACCTCCAGATGGCAACTATAAGACTTCTGCTGGGGTTATACACAAGATACCAGACACTTTCCCCCACTTAAATCAAGCTTTTCTGTTAGAAGAGGGGAAATTGAGGAAAACGCCACACAGCACAAATAACTCACAATATTGTTACATGCACGAATGGATTCTTATCCCCCCCACCCCTTCCTTTTTTGGTTTAAAAAACAAGCTTATATAATCTACTCCATCAGATATGTCCGTTCTAAGTTTTTGATCTATTTTAATCTCTTATCTGTTGTCCACTCCCCATGGTTTCCAACTTAGTAAGACTTTAGACAGCACAAAACCTCAATCCGGAGAGAAACTTACCCCCAATTTTTTCTCAGGCTAACTTGGGCTTTCTCGGTTCTCTTCATAATCTGCTCCTCCTTCCAATCATTTGAAAGTAAAAAGAATTTTGCCGAAAGTCCTTTTTAAATTAATATTATTTCAAATCGTACAACCTCCTAAGTTCACCTGACTGCAAACTTTCTCTCTGGGATCTACTTTCAGGAGCTTTGTAAAGCTTTGATGGTTCTCTACTGGGGGAAAGGCAAAAAGCAAGAAGAAGGCAAGCGAAACATCCTAGGACTCGCAGATGATAAATATTTCATGGCACCGAGAAAGGTGCGGCAGTCCTGCACAACTTCGCAAACAATGCTCCCCGCCTAGAATGCTCATCCCTGTGACCATAAAACTTGTCCCCAATGCCCCTCGCAGCCCGAGTTCGCTTACCGCTTTCCCATTATAGTAGTACATCAAAGAGTTGCCGCCCATGCCCGGGATGGTGTATGCGCAGTACATGGCCTCGGATTCTTTTTTCTCCTCAGTACCACTCTAACAACTTTTATTTCAAACTCGCTGTCCCTTTTTTCACAACAATTCCTTCAGTTGCATTTTCCCATATGGCCGGGCCAAGCGTGGTGAATATGCAAAGCAGGAAGAGACCATTCCTGGCGGGCGGGGGAGGCCCCGGCGCTGCTGTCAGACGCTCAAGTTCGCGCAGGCTGGATGGCGGCCCGGCCTGTGCAGCGCCGCAGCCGAGCACTCGAGATCGCTGCAACTTTTCCGAGGGGTTTTTATCAGTTCAGTTCCTCGAATAATGCCGATTCTTACAAATTCCTGCAGGCTTCACTTCTCTCTCTCTCTCTCTCTCTCTCTCTCTCTCTCTCCCTCTTTTTTGTTTTGTTTTAGGCACCCCTTTTCTTCTCTAAAATTTCCACTCAACTGCCTTAGGGTAAAAGTGGAACAGGGTCCATTATTGAGCAGAATACAAATGCGGTTAATTGACTCCCCCTCTCTCTCTCTCCCTCTCTTTCTTTTTTGTTTTAATTTGATTAAAAAGCGAGTGGCAGGAAGGGAATCGTACGATGCACATCTAATAACTCTGCCATCTGTCTCTGCTGCTGGCTAGCTCCCAGCATTGTACGCAGCTGCCTGAGAACTCGATTCGGAGAAAGGGGGGCGAGGGGGGGGGGCGTAGTGGAGGAAGGGAAAAAAAACCCACCACGTCTCTGACCTCGCTCATACAGAGAGAGGGGGCAGTGTTTTCAGGCTGCTTGGTCAACAACCTACAAAACCGGGTTGTGGAATGAAACAGAGTAACAGAGCGGCGGGCCCAGGGCTCTGCAAGACCCAGGCTCTCAGACCTGGGGCAGAGGGTGGCCGCCCGCCGGTGAACTTCACCTCGCCACGCTGCAGCCGGCTGCGTGGACAAAAGCGGGCTAGCTAAATGCCATGAAGCCCGGCTTCCCCTCCTTAGGGCTGGGCATCCCAAACCCACACACTCTGCAGTCTGGACTGCCATGGCAATAGAGAACCCAGCTGCAACTTAAGCCTGTTTGTTTGCTGGGTTCTAAGGCAAGTTTATTGGTTAAGTCCGAATCTACCAATCGCTCACAGCTGTCAATTCCTAAAAAGGTACCTTAGAGACCACGGTTTTTTCAGAGTTTTGACTCGCCCCAGGAGCCTGATTTCTGCATAAATATTTTAAACGTTCCACGCACTTTTTTTTTTTTTTGTAAACTTAGATTTTACTAAACTTTAGGAAAACGAAAACCTCCCTTCACCTTTATTGGTTGTCACTGAACAATAGAATTGCAAGGTTTTTATCAAGCAGGGTGATATTTTTGTTGTCTTTTGAAAAATATATCAACTAACAAAAGGGGAGTTTAAAAAAAAAGGAAAGGAAAGAAGGGGGGGAGGGAGATGGGCTGACTTGAGCTTGCCAAATTCAGAGCATCACAGGAAAGGAGGGCCTCTGGGAATTGATCCCAAATGAAACTAAATCATTTGCATATGCCGAGGCAAATGCCACCGAGCACACATCTACTCTTCAGAATCAACTTTAATAATGCAAAGCACCTATTTCCTTACGACTCAACGCTGTAACAAAACACATACAGTATTAATAGACAACGGAGGTCTGGAGTGGACTGGAGAGCAGAGGCTTAGTTAGCTAAGGCTGGAAAGTTTCCCCCACACTAACACACACACACACACACACACACACACACACACACACACGGCCCAGAGGTTTGTCTAACTCACTTGCTCTGCATTTATTTGGAAGGTCCCCAGAGGTTTGTGTAAACAGTACTTGAATTATAATCACACATTTCATTCAAATTTCATGCTTTGAGGATTTTTTCCTCATTAGAACAGTTAGTTGTCAATCTGACAGGATCCCATTTGTACCCTTTAAACCACCTTCAGTGTTAACACCCAAAGCCAGGGTGCCCACTGCCACAGGACAGTGTGGAAACCGGAACTTGGACGCTGGAATTTGGAGATAGAAGTTACGATGGGCTTGTTGCTGTTGTTCCTGTGTTGTTGTCAGAGAAACCCCTTATTTAGTGAACTGCCTCTAGATCTTACCTAATATTCTGGATGTGGCTGCTAGAAGCCCTGAACTATTTCCATAAACAATTATCTCTTTCCACCTACATTAAATCTATTTTCTTGTACATTTTGCAAAGATATAAATGCCTCTCCATCAATTATATATAAACTCATACTTCAATGGGCTATAATTCATAGTTTTTAAAGGTAAAGACATGATTTCTTTAAGACGGGTACAACTAAATACTTTAATTTGATAAGACTTTAAGGTCTTTCGATTTGGCATGTGAAAGAGAAATAGTTAAAGTAGGACTAGAACATTAAGCTTTTGGGATTTATTAGCTGATGCAAAAAAGATTCTAACATTTCAAAAGTGCGTATTTGTGTTGGTTAATAAAGATGTACAACTTTGAAGGGTTATTTGTGAATGATGCCCAGCAAGGCAGGATGCACTGTCATCCAGTGATGTGTGGGGTTTGCTTTGCTGCCCTTGAAGTACATGTCACTCACAGAACTCAAGTCAGTGCCTTGTCAGCTGAGACAGTTCTTCAATCTCAGACTCTGAAGTTGTCTTTGTGACAGAAATATCATTCGTGATAAATCCTGAGTGAGATGCGTGGGGAGTGAGCACAGAAGACTGGAGCTGTGTGCAAGAATCCATGTGTTTTATAATCACTTAAAAAGAAGTCTAGATCTTAAGCAGCTAGTTTGTAAGGCCGTCTACTGGTTTGCATCAGTGTATACTTAACCAACAGGACCTGAGCAATGAGGCCGCTTTCATCACTGAAATGACAGCCAGGCTAAACAGTGGGCCAGCTCTCTTACCAAGCATTATTGGAAATGCAGTAGATGGTGAAACTAGCCACCAATATTTATTAAATAATAAAACTGATTACCTAAAAGATGTTAATACCATTTATTTCTTCTAGAATCTAGTTAACAATTTGTTATTTTTTCCAAGAATTCCTTGATAAGATATATTTGAGGTGAAGCACATTTGGTGCTTGCAACATACACATACCATGTCACAGGAAACTGAGAGTTCTTTGAACAGACACTCTCAAGGCAATGGTGTAATAGTCCCAGAAAGGTAGAGAGATATTCAGTAAGATCTTGTGGGGTGAATGAATTACATCACTGAACAAGTAACTACCCAAATCCTACAGTTATTGAAAGCAGACCCTGGGTTAATATATTTATTCAACCGCTCCACAAACACCTTTTTCATGATTCCCAACTTCCAGCTAAGATCCATCCAAGAAAAGATGGAACACTCAGACACAGGATAACATTCTACCTGATGGAGGCATAACCATGTAGCCAAGAGACACAAGCAGACTCCAGAACATAATGAAAATTATGACTAACAATTACTGTTTTAGTTCAAGTAGGAGAAATTATATATATATTTTAAAGACTTAGACAACAAACTGTTACAGGTGGAAAGAAAGAAAAAGAAAGAAAGAAAGAAAGAAAGAAAGAAAGAAAGAAAGAAAGAAA
>NW_021604684.1:1766375-1804427 GCF_004785775.1 Grammomys surdaster
AAAGAAAGAAAGAAAGAAAGAAAGAAAGAAAGAAAGAAAGAAAGAAAGAAAGGAAGGAAGAAAGAGAGAGAGAAAGATTCTCAGCCATAGAGCAAATTCTACCCTTTACCCCAGAAAAAAAAATAACTGCAAACTTATATAACACCAGTGTCTAAATAAACGTAATATACAAATACATGTCTACCTAAATAAAGTGAACAGATGGATGGGTGGGTGGGTGGGTGGGTGGACGGATGGATGGATGGATGGTTGGTTGGCTGGATGAATGGATAGATAAATGGATGGAGTCATGTATGCATGTATGATGGTATCATGGAAGGAATGGATGCCCCATGTGCATAACTTGGTAAAACATGACAACTCCTTGTTTAAGTCACTAATCACATAAAAGTTTATATGTATTGCTTACTTTTACAATGCTGGTTCCTTTTATGTAGCACAGTTGAATTAGGTAAATGTCATGAATTAAGAGATGGGGATATCTATTAATCCAGTGATTGATACCAAAACAAATAAAGTAAGCAAGACTATACATAAAATCTTCACATTTGGCAAATATCTACCCCTCACTTCCAAGACAAGGAATGAAAATTGAAAGGCCTTAGATGATATTTCATAAACCAAAGAGACCGACACAACAGAACCATAATATGAACAAACTTATGACACCCGGAAGGCTTCCGCTGGAGAGTGGAACTATGGGTATAGGAATGACACCATTGCTACTCTACAGCAGAGGGAGCTTGGCCACGCCAGACAGCAGAGGTGTGAGTGCTAGCTGCACGCTTTAAGTCAAACACTGGCTCCTTCTGAGACTTAAAGGAGAGAAGACAGCTCCCCCAGCAGATCAGCTGTGTGCTATCAATGAGAGAACAGTTCCTCCTCTCCCGGCTTCCTCCATGCAAAAAAATAATCATCATCCTGAAAAGACTTAGGTCATGGAAGTTTACTTACAAGAAAACAAAACATATAAAATTACAAAGCCAATTGTGAGGTACCTACTCACAATTTGTCTAGAAATTGTAGACCATTAGTCTGAGAAGTATATCTATACCATAAGACCTTTAACATTGATTTCTGGTGATTCCTTAGGATTCGAAAGTATGTTTCTGTATGTAAAATTAGAAGAACAGCAGATTTTGCACGGTGGCAGGGAGAGGTTGTCTAAGCTGCTCGGAACCACTGAGAAAACCATGTGTTAACAGAATGCAGTGCACTTACATCATTTGCTCTCCAGCAGGAGTCACTCTAACCGAGAGATTTGACTCATGAGCTAAGTTGATGTGGGTGTTTCAGTAGGAAATGCTTAGACATGGACTGCTGTATTATGAAAAATTTGAATAAGCTCTGATGGCTTGTAATTAAGGGTTAATGTTTAATATCCAAATTAAAGTGCAGTGACAAAAAATCCTATTGGGTGTGATGGCATACAATTTTATTAAAGATCTAATTACCAAAATAATGAGCTAGGTACAGAGACTCCCAGGCACACTCTCTTTACCCTGCCCCTTACCTCTCTCCCTCTTTCTGTCCTTTCTCATTTGCTGTAATGACTGGAACCCTATGACAGTTTTGCAATCGAATAGTGAACTCTGATAAACTATTATCTACATCTATTTCTGTCTTGAAATTGAGGTGTTTACAATGTAAAATATTTTATGTGCTCTTAAAAAGCAATGAAGAGCTGGCCCTGGTGGTGCACACCTTTAATCCCAGAGTTTGAGGACAGCCTGATCTACATAGTGAGTTCCAGGATAGCAAAGGCTACACAGAGAAACCATGTCTCAACAAACCAATAATAATAATAGTAGTAGTAGCAGCAGCAGCAGCAGCAGCAACAATGAAGAGGTCTACTTTAAAAATATTTTCTTGGGAAATAGAGACATTGTTTGAAATGCATATACTGCTCTTCCTGAGTACCTGAATTCGATTCCTAGCACTTACTTCAGGTGGCTCACCACTGTCTGTAACTATCATTACAATTAAAACGCTATAGCAATTGAAATGCTATGGCCTCTATGAGCACTCATGTGCAACCTTCACTCCCCCCCACACACACAGACACTTAAACACAAGATATAATAAAAAGAAAATAATTTAATGTTTTCTCTCATTAGAATTCTAACTTAGGTTACTGTGCTCATTATTTAAGAGAATAAATATACTTAGCTCAAATAAATATTGTTAAAAGACAAATCCATTTAAAATCAATAAATACTATATTAATAACTTTTGGATAAAGGCTGATAAGACGGTTCAGCACATAAGGGGTCTTGCCACCAAACCTGACTTCCTGAGTTTGATCGCTGGTTATCAACATGTTGGAGAAAATTGATTTCTGCACATTGTTCTCTGACCTCTGCATTTACACTGTGGCAGACACATATGCATGCACACAGAATAAACAATGTAAAAAAATAAAATATATTTTAAAAATCTCAGATAAAGTAAAAGTCATGCAAATCACTTCAGTGGCATGAAAATGCTCTCATGGAATAATAATTTGAAGTTAATATAGGCTACCAGATATGTAAATTTACTTTGGAAGTAGCTTTTACTACACAAATATATCAAATATTAGCCATATTAGCAGAGACTATGGAATTGAATTTCTACCATGACTTCCTAGATGTAAGTGCCTATGTAATCTTCAACTTGATTCTTTTATGGCTTAGGTTCATGTGTAGACTTTCAAATAGCTTATGACATGACCAAATATTTATTCTCCTCATGGCTGGACAGATAGCTTGTAGTCATATCGATTGTAAGTACTCCACACTGATTGCTAAGGTAAGCAGTGAAAAAAATATTTGTTTTGAACCAGATTTTTTTCATAAATATTTGACTTTTACCATTGGGCCCTATTCTTCCTCCTCAGGAAAAAAAGAGTTCCTCATTTTCCATTGTGTACTAGCAACTGCACAGATGTTATCTGAGAGACATAGAGCAGCATGCAGAATCGATGTGAAAACCAGGCTCCTGAATCCTGTGTGTACTTCCTCTGGATGGACTCCCCATCCCACCCACTTTCATTGTGCTGTGGAAAAGCATTCCATGAGCATACCAGTCATATAACTGCTCTCGATGGCTATTCAGTTCACTAAACCAGAGGTTGAGTGAGATTCCTCTTACAGATGGACCAGACTGAGCTAACCAACTATAGGATAAGATAAAGTTGGACACCAGCTAGCAGGCGTAGAAAGACACAAATGGGCCTGTTTGATTCTGGTGGAAACTGTAAGCTGGACTCCCATGGAAGTTCATACCTCCTCTCTTCAGGTTACACAAGTGTAAGCAACTTCAATACTCAAACACACCATGGAGTCTCTCAAATACTAAGTTGGAATTAGGAGACATAACACAAACAACATTCTGAACACAGAGAGAGGACATTTTATTTAAGAAGAGGAAACTCAGTCTGCTTTTCAGTTTTCCCTGAGCTGTCAGCCTCTTCTCTCTGGAAATATTGAAAAAAATTATTTTTAAATCATTTATCCTAATACATTGTGATCCATGGCATGTCTCTAACCATCATATACAAACAGGCCACTATTTCGGTACAAGGAGGAAGCGTCAGACTGGACAACATGAAGACAGGGACTGAGGAAGTTGACTCAGATTCCTGCACTTCCTACACTGTAAGCTCCAGGACAGACCATAGGTCTGACGTGAACGAAGTGTGAAAACGGCTGTCTGTCCCTCTGTATTGATTATGTCCCTTTATATTGATGCACAGGCTTAAAAAAAATTACTCCAAAATTAAAGGGAGAAATTCTGAGTCTGCCTATTTGTTAGGCAAAAGAATTACTTTTGAAAACTTTTTTTCCACTAAAAATGGATTGATGATGCCCATTGAAATTTGTACACAGGATGAACAGCAGAACAACATTTTTTTTTTTACAAACTTATGAATAGATATCTGGCTTCCCAGTACATTGCTCAATAATAATCGGGGTGGGGATAGTACCACAATGCAAGTAATTTTCATTCAAAATAGACTAATTGTCTAGGGCTTGTGAACCCCCTCTGGAGTGGAATTCTAGCAATTTCCTGAGGTTTCTGTTGATTACATTTAATAGTTTGACATCATTGAGTGAGTAGAACAGTAAATTGCTGGACAGTGAACAAACAACTCTCAAATACTGTAGAGAGGATCTCTGACAGTGCCTGTAATAGAAAGAATAGGTAAGAACCGGAGAGCTCTAAAACGGAGTGTTCAAGGACAATATCATCCTGACCTTCAAGAGTCCAGCTCAGGTTCCTGTTTTATAAAGACTTTGCTTAAACACTCTTGTGTAACTGGAAGCCAATCTGTTCTAGAATTAACAGCATCTTAAGGAGGTAGCAGGAACAGATCACTCTTAGCCTCCCTAAAGGCAAGGGAATGGGTCACACTGGTCAGTGATTCATCCCTGTTTTAAGCACTGTGAGCCTCAATTCTAAATGACCTGGGGGACCTTTGGTCCTGTTGATCTTGAGTTCTCCCTCTGTACATAAACCCAGGTATGACCAGAGCGGCACAGGTGAGACAAGCCTTGCATCAGCTTCATTGTTGTGTCAGGAAACCCCACGAGGATCTCAGAAGAAATGCTCTGGAAGAGCTAAGGCACAGTTAAGAAAGATTCTGGGCCTCGGCTAGGTAAACTGGAGGAAACGAGTGAGCATTTGTCTAACGCAAACAACATTAAATTAGGAATTGCTCAGTAAAAGTTGGATGTTGGCATATGCTGACTCTGAACACTAGACCAATTCAAATATGATGTGTGGTAACTGCCGGGAAGGAATATGGAGTGAGGGTCTTACCTCTATTTATTTATGGCTGAGAAAAATAACTAATTCAAAAGAGGTTAGTAGAATGTTTTAAAATTAAAAAGAATATTTTTAATGTAAGTTCTTGGGATCAAACTCAGGTCAACAGGGTTTACCCCTGAGCCATTCTCCAAGCTCAGCATTATCATTATTGGTATCAAATTGCAAACAAATCGCTTCCCAGTCAGTGACATGAGAGTTTCCTCTATTTTGCTTGACAGGATATTTATTTCCCAAAATGTCAGCATTTGCTTTTCTCCAAACATGACTATAAAATATTTAAGTTGAAATATGACTTAAAATAACTAGTCAATTATTTTAACCCTTAGTCCTTTTTTACAGGATATGGCACATGCTTTGACATTTGTTGAGGTCTTGCCAGTCATGTTTGGTTACCTTTGTACTTAATGCCATCATAAGGTAAATGTGCACTATGCAAAGGGACACATCAGAAAGGACAACACACAGGAAAGTGTCAGCTTTACCCATTCAGTGCAGAGCTGTGCACCTTTCAGAGTTATTAGTGATACTAAATTGCATATAATTAGTGGGTCCTCATATCTTTGATAGTATACTTCCTCATATCTTTTGATAGATTTGCCTCAAAATATAGATTCCTAAGAATTACATATTTCTTGAATAGAAATAGTAGTACAATTATTAAATGTTTACATAGATTATAATGAAAATGGTCAAATATGAAAAAGGAGAAAAAATAAGTTGATTGTATTTGTGTTACTTAAAGACTTTAACACCAAGCGGTGGTGGTGCATGCCCTTAATCCCAGCACTTGGGAGGCAGGCAGATCTCTAAGAGTTTGAGGCAAGCCTGGTCTACAGATTGAGGTCTAGGACAGCCAGGGGTTCATAGAGAACCCCCGTCTCAAAATAAAACAAACAAACAAAAACAAACAAACAACAACAAAAACTTAAGAGAGCATATGAGCCAAACCACTCTTTCTCATGTGTGAATTCACTGGACAAGCTGCAGAATCTACAAAAACACAATTGTAAATGATAGCTCAATTTCTCACTTCCTTTTGAAATCTGAACAAGTTCTGGGTTCATCTACATCTTTTCTTCCTTATTAAAAATAATCCATAGAGCTGAAAGCGCCCAGTCATCCCCAAACCATACCATTGCTTTGTAATAAAGAATCTCAGGAAGATCAACTCAAAACATATGAGAACAATTGAGAGACACTTTGATCTCTTACCAAGCAGAGCCTCTCTGATGATCCCTGTGACTTTCAGGGAACAGACAGACTGTGGCCACAATGTGTGCTGGATCTGGAAGGCACTACAATACAGAATCGTGATGGGCAGACATTTTCGGATAAGGACCATTCTAGGATATGTCTGTTATTCCACAAATATTGAATAACTTGAACTTCTATTAAATAAATCGTGTCTCTATCTCATTGCCCCAGCACAACAATGCTGCAGTTGTCACAGGCACATAATCAGAGTTCTAACACATTTGCTCACTGGTTGAAGAAAGAAAGAAACTAACCACAGATTCATTTCCCTTCTTTCCACAATGACAGGAATCAAGTTGAGAGGGCTGGAGAGATACAGGTGAATGCACCTGCTGTCAGATAGATTGCCAGAACCCAGGTGGCAGGGAAAAACCAACTTGTGAAAGTTGTTCTCTGACCTCTGCAGGCATAGCATGCCACACACATGAAATAAATGAGTAAGATGTAATTTATGGTGTGTGTGTGTGTATGTGTGTGTGTGTGTGTGTGTGTGTGTGTGTGTATAAAAGAAAGAAATTGTTTGCCAAGTGTGGTTGCACACATCCCTAATCCCAGCACATGGGAGGCGGAAGCCAGCAGATCTCTGTAAGTTGAGGAAAGCCTGGTCTATAAAGTGAGTGGCAGCCAATCAAGGCCACATACCCTGTCAAAAAGAAAGACAGACAAACAATCAAACAAACAAACAAACAAAAGAACAACATATAAAGAATTCATGTTCAGAGAGGTTTGCCAGATAAACACAGCTTAACTAGCTCAATTTGAGAATTTATTCAATTTGAGAATATGTCTTCCTAAACTATTGCATATTATTAAGCAAAAAACTTAACAGCACCACATGTACTTTCTGTGATAACACACACGCATGGTAGCTAGTCCACTAGCTTTCCAATGTCCTCGTTATTATTGACTTCATAGTCAGGTCTTTCGCTTGCTTTTATCAATGAGTTACTGACATACAGAGGTGGGACACGTCGCGTTTGATGCACTGGTCGAGAGCATACCCATTCATACATACACTTCACCAAAGGGTGCTGTGGAAAGGACCTCACCTACCTTCATTTCTGTGGAGGAGTTAACAGAGGCAACAAAATGCCAAAGACATAAAATGGATACATGTATTGTCATTTTGAAAGGTGACACTGTTCGGTCACTTGGCATGTGTGATATGTACGCTCCTGTTCATTTCACAGTGTCTTTGGTTTTCCTTGGTGGGTCATCTGTCCTTATTTAAGCTATATTCTACCTTAGACAGTCCAGCTCCCAGATCTTCCCTGAGTGGAACACCTCATTCTCACACACTTGGACATTAGTGTCCATTGTTGTGGATGGAACAATGAATAAACATTCTTAATATACCATTCTCATAAATTTAACTTTGGCTTGTTTTCTTTGCCGAAACAGTCTACTTAACTAGATTCTAGGCACTATAGAAAAAAAAAACAATTCATGTTATTTGTCTCATTGTTAAACATGCTGATAACAAAGAAACTCAACAATAATTACAGTGACATATGGCTGGTTTTGCTTCTATGTTGCATGGTATGCTACCATGGGAGATGTGATTATATTATTTATGATGTAATTGCGATCACTGGATTTTTAAGAGTCATATAATCTCTGCATTTATTAGTCTACAATGAACATTACTGGTACTGGGCCCTCTTTAAAGCATTATAAAAAGGCATGCTTGCTTGTAAAAACAACTAAGGTCATCTTTGTATAAGTCTTCATTATGATTGCCCACCACTTACGTAGGTGTATAATGAATATGTGTTGATTTTTTTTCGAGATACTTGAATTTTAAGAGGATTCCATTCTAAGTGGGTATATGGTGGTATAAGAACGTGACGTCCATATCTACTAGTACATGGTAGTTTCTTAGCTTTTGGTGAGTTTAACCATCTTTTGACAATATGATAAAATATGATAATATGATGCACTTTCTTCTAGAATTATAGGTTGAACTTGTTACTAGAGCTGTAGAAGAGCGGTACTAACATTTCATAAAGGCAAACCTGAGATACTCTTCAGATACACAAAAGTCATAGCTCTTATCAAAGCCTTACTGGGTTAAATCTACCTAACACACAGGAAGTGTATACATACAGCAATATACTATCAATGGCTTTTACTAAGAATATTATGTCAGAAAGCAAATACTATATCAAGCTATTGTTCTATGGCTTAATCTTTTAGAAAGTCTCTTAACTTATTGATGTCACAGCTGAAAACACCCAGGAGCAATACAATGCTTTAGAACTATACAGGTTGCCTCCCTAAGCCCACATTATCAGATGTTTGGAAGGAAATTGCCAGAATTTTATACCTGACACGCCAAGCTGTCTGGAAAGATGCAAACTTCATTTAACTCTCTCTTTATATTCTCATTTGTTTCTAAAAAAAATATTAAAACTGCTAATCATTTTGAATCGAACAACTCATAAAATGACTTTTCATAACTGAGATTCGTTATCTTTATTATTTATGGTTTTGTAACAACGACAATAACAAAACTTCGAAAAAAATGAAAATCTCAACTGTTCTACATCTCCAGACACACCTTCGTGTCTCTGAATGAAGCACAGGTGTTTCGTTTCCTATCTAGTCCAAAGACTGTCACTTAAGCCTGCACGGCTGTGGGGCTTACCACATTGGCATTCACAATGCTTCGGCTGTGGAAATCGACTCACGCCACAGCACCCTCCTGTGCGATTCATTTCATCTGGGCTCTGTAATCTCAACTTGTGATTACTCTATTGTTGTTCTTTGGAGGCTGCAAGTTCTCCATAAAGTTGAAAGGAAGATGAGCCTTATTTTCCAATGAATATTGCCTTCCTCTCTGTTGTTGAGTTGCAAGCACAGCTGTGCATAGTAGCTTCAAGGAAGTGAGGGACAGCCACAGAATAACTTTGCCTCGAGTTCACCAACTACAGGCTCTATGGAATTTTGTACACTCCTTAGACTCCCAAGCACTTACATTAATATAAACTTGGAATTGATATCAAATAGCACTGATTGAGGTTGATCGCTAGAGTATTTTTTTTCTCTAATTTTACCCATTTTGAAGAGCAATATATAAGGACTAAGCTTATTTCCATTTCTACTTAGTTATCAATATGCTATTTTTCCACAAATGAAATAGTGATAGCAGGGACACAGCCCAAATTGTTAATTCAAATAAAAACACAACTAAGGATACTATCTTTTAAAAATTATTCATGTCAAGCAATCTTCACAGTAAAACAACATCTTATAAACACAATATCCTGGAATATGTTTTATTTATAAGATATAAGTTTTTCATTTATTTCAATAATCAAGTTCTGTAATGGATGAGACATGGGATTTAGGTGGAATCTGCAATCACATCGTTCCAAGATTAATCAAAACGGATAAATGAAGCATTAAAATTCACACACCGAGACCCCCAGCTTAGAAAAGAAACCCCATTCTGTGAGAAGGAAACAGCAAACCTTTTGGTTCCTCAAAATGAACTGCAAATGGAGAAGGTTTTGGTGCCTTCTCTGTTCTGGAAATGAGAACATCCATTTCCAAGTGTAACTCAAAAATAAAAGAAGTGCTAACAATTATCTAAATTATCAAGTTGAATTCATAAATTGTGACTAGGCTCATGCAGAACTATAATCTGTAAATGTTCAAAATAATTCACTCCCTGTTCTAGAAAACACTTTTACCCTGACCTTGAGAAAAAGTCAAACTTAGGACCGCCTTTCTCAGTTCAGTGGCCAAGAAGTGTTCCATTTCCATTGTTGAGAAGACCCATTTAAATATGGCTTCGTATCCAAACATATACTGATGAATTATTCAGCTCTTACTTTGGAAATGTGGGAACAAGAGGAAAGTTTGGCAAACTGGTGCTATATTTTAAATTTAATCATAAATCAGTTTTGGGGGAATTACAAATAATGCCTGAGAAGCCGGCTAAGGACTAGATTTCGTCACTGAATGCGAGTGTTGTACTTGATAAAAGCCAAGAACAAGGCACACACATCGGAGCAGGGAGCATTCGGGCCATAGTCATGGGACTGACACCCAGGGAAACCTGTCCTTAATTTATCCCGTTGTGTGCAGATTTGGCAAGGATCTCCAAACATCATTTACATACCATATGCCCTGAATTACCTAGGCACAATGGCTGGGGATAAATATGTTTCGGGTCTGACTGTTTGCTTCCTTTTATGAGTTTTGCAGCTTTCGGTTCATTTTCACATTGCTAAATAATTTAATGTGCTATTTCATGCTGCAAAACGACATTTTGCTAAATCAATAACTATTTTTTTTGGTCTTGTAACAAGAAGGGAAATGTTCCTGAGGTAAGCGACCAAGGGATATTATTTCTCCTATGTCAGATTCAAATAAAGGAAATCGGCCATTTATGTTTGCCTCATTTTAATCTCTGTAGTCCTTATGAGGCATATAAATGTGACACACTCGATGGTAAAATAGGTACAAGTCGCATATTATGACCATTGTGGAATACAAAGTAGGTCAACAAGTCCTCATATTTAAAAGAGATTTTCCAAAGTACACCCTATGCCTTTGCTGCATCTATTCCTTATACAACTGAAGCAAGATCATTGGCCTGGGCCTTACTTTCCCTTGGCCTCTAATGGTAGTGCCCAAATGAATTAACATTTTCCAGATTCTCAAACTAAATTTAAAGCTAATTTGAAAATGTATACTCAAACCAGAATAGATCAGTAGTCTTGAAAAAGACTGGAGCAGAACTGTGTATATATTTCTTCTCATTATGTGTTATGAATTTAACTGTAAATTTCACATTAAAATGACATCAACATCTTCATTTTGGATAATATTTTCCACAGTAGGAATATTCATTAATGCAGGATAATAGTGTGATAAGCAGCTTACATATTAAAGAAGCAGGTAAAACCTAGTTAGTCTATTTTTTACATGAATGAAATAAAACTTTAAAAATTAAATAACTAAAATATTGATTTTAAAAAATATTTAATGATGTTTCATACTTTGTCAAATGAAGGAGAATCCATGTTATAGGCATTTTGAAATATAAAGATCTCAGAATTACAAAATAATCACAGCTACTTTTTGATCAGAAATTAAATTTATGATAATATTTAGAACAGAATAAAATATAACAAATAATTTTACTTGTTTTGATTATATTCCTAAATAAAAAATATGTGCTAGCAATATGTCTTTGTTCTAATTATTTAATATAAAGTATCTCAAATTCACAAATCATTCTTACAATCGATAAAAGAGGAAAATCCTGTAGCTATGGGTTTGTCTACACAGGTTATTTGTTGATCTTTAGCTAGAAAATATAAAGTGCTCATATGATTCTTAGTTGGGTATTAAAATAGATGGCCTGGGAGCTGTTTCTACACAGCAGCATAGAAATACAGAAATAAGCAAAGAGTGTCATCTGGATTCTATCAAATACTTGGTTTTCTGCAGAGGACAAGGAAAAGAAAGAAGGTACTATTGGAATATATCAGCAACTAAAGGGTTAACAGACATATGCTGTATAATTAGGAGATGCATTAATGATTATGAATAGTAAATGATTTGGTGCAAAGAAAAAAATTTAGTCAAAGGGACATGTACCTATCTTACATGTTTATTAGTAACTGTATATAACTAGAGAATTCTGCTATTAAGAGTCTTGCATTATTGGTGTAAATACTTCCAAGGGTACATCAAATTGTAATCTTTCATACGACATCCATCAAACCAGGCTGGAGATTTTGACAAACATTAAACACAGTAAGGAGGCAATTATGTATGCATGATTTAATCTGCAACTAATTAATATGCAAATTTATTCATATGTTAGTTACTAAATTAAAAATGCAAAGAAGCCCTTATGGTGATTCTCGAAATTTTGCACAAACAGAACATTTAAAATGTAAGAAAAATGAAGTTTTTTTTGAAGCCTACACCACACTTTTGGTGTCTCCAGAACCTGTTGCATTAAGAACACTAAAAAAAAAAAAATAGTGTTTAAATACTAGATAATAATTTAAAAGGTGTGCTAATTTCATGTGAGAATGTGGGAACAGAAAGGTTAATCAGAATTCTCTCGAACTCTTAAGAGATGCTCTCTAATTATCAGACAAATGGTATTCTATCTCTAAGCATCATTCCCTGCTCCTGGGGTTGTCAGAGTTGGTCATCTTTCCTGATATCGTGTGTAAACGTTTGGAAGTTTTGAGAAGAATAAACAGTATTTGAAAGCAACCATCTATATTGAGAATTCCAGAGTAATGTTGAGACCATTTGGTGTTCACTAAACATGCAATTCCCTCAAGATGGCAACTCGCTCTTTTTGCCTTTGGGGAGCAGCTCTCTGCAAACAGAGATATACCAGGGAAATCTTGAAAAGGTTAGGAATTATCTACAACACTTCCCCCTAGAATCTTCAAAGATATAGTGTGGTTAACCAAAGAGCAATAGCATCTCAAAAAGGCAGGAGGTCATTTTAGCCGAATCTAATCCAATGATTTTAGCTCTGCATTCCCAGAGTCCAAGATGGATTTGAATCTTTTATGTGAAGTGAGGGATGTGGACTGGTGATAATTTAAAAATATCTTTGGGTGTCTGTGTACTTGGGAGCATCCACTGAAGTGCACCGTATTATGTTTTGGCATGGGACTGCCTTCTGGAGGATTGAACTTCCTCAGGACTGCCTACTGATCAGCAGCAAGACTTTACATGACCAACACTCCTCCGATCACCTTCGCATCTAAAGAATGCCTCTGACAGCCATGGACTCATCTCCTGAAGCTGGCTGCTGAAACATCTGTACTGGCCTCAAGAAATCAACACAAGTCAACTGTACGGGAAAACGCAATGACAGCTTCTACGGCTCTTCCCAGGGCACTGAACTCTCACCCACGCTTAAAAACAAAATCGCCATCAGTCTCATCGCTGCCAAGTGACACACAAAAAGGAAGTTAACCATTGGCTGTTACTTGCATTCACAGTCTGACTCCCATTTCCCAGCCTCCCTTAGCCCATTCGGATGCCAAGCGGACTACAGCTTGCCCATTTCATTTCGACCACGGCAGCCAAAAAAAGCACCGCCCCACCGTGCGACGACAAGCAGTCTGTTTTGATATTAGTACCTCAGTATGTGCTGTAAGAGAGTCAGATGTCCCCAAACTACATGCCCTCCCCTCAGGGACTCTGTCCTAGCCCTCCTTGGCCAGAGAGATAGAGTGCATGCCACAAACCCTTAGCTGTGGAAACACAGGGTACAGAAAGGCACCATTTGCGATGTACAGGCAGGAATGGCCACGAGTGTCTCTTCTGCTGGAGACAGGATTTGTGCCCTCTGTTCAACATTTTGCAGCTAGGTAGAAATCTGAACTGAGATTCTAGTTCCTCCCTGTGGGCCAGCTTTCATGGTGAAAGTGAGTTATACAAGGAAGCTTTTTCTTCCATAATTTAATTGCAGTAAATGCTAGCAAGTGAGTATCAGGTTTTCTTTTTCTTCCAGGAAAAGCAGGGGAATATTTGGGTTCAGAAAGAAAAGGGGTTTTTGTTTGTTTTATGTGTGTGTGTATATGTGTGTGTGTTTGTTTGTTTGTTTCTTCACTACTTATGAAGGCAGTGGGGGCTAGACAGTAGCAGATTCTTCTCTTTCCAATACATATGGGTTTCTCTGCACTAAATAAATGTGCAGGATCAGAATCTAGCTTCACACAATTGCAGAATGCCTTGGTTCTTCTTTCCTGCCCTTTTCTGCACTAAGACTCTCTTCTGTGAGTGATCGAGGAGCCTAAGGTGAGGGGTGCAACTGCTGGATATGGCAGAAGTCTGAGGACACCAGGGGCTTCTTTGATTTGTTTGTTCAGGTGACTCACTTTCTGTTGTGACCAAAACTGAACATAAAGCTTTTAAAAGCTTAAATGTACACATTTCTGCATTCATTACACAGTGTTAAATCTAATTTGTTCTTTTTACTGTCACAGGAAGCACATGTTTAAAGCAATCTGTTTCCTCGTGTGAATGCTTTCCTGTCTGTTTAAAAAAAAAAATTGCGACATACTTTACCCCAAGTAACCAAGAGGTGATCGTAAATATCCCTAAATAGCATTAAACAGATATGAAAGACATTAACACTTTCAGAATGCCAAAGTAGTATTAAAAAAAAAATCCTAGCAGATGCTCCTGGGTCAAAAAGTGAAATGTGTGTTTCCTGAAAGAAAAAAAAAAAAAAGCCCTCTCGTCAGAGCCATAAATGAACCATGAGTGGAGAAGTTCGGTGTTGCTGAACAAACGGGGATCATTTGGGGGAGCAACACGAGCCCTCCACTGCCAGCAAGTATGCTCCATGAAAAGCCAAACTGCAATCAAGTTTGGAGAAAAAACAAATATCCTTTGTAATCCACAAGGTGGCAATGACTCCAAAAGAGGGGGCAGCTACCCTGGACTCATCAGCTTCCCCAGAACACTCAATTGGCCGAGGGGGGGTGGGGGTGGGGTCACCAGCCACGGACTTTTCCTGAGGAGTTGAACCTGCTGCCTTGTTTTGCACAAAATTAAAACTGCCCAGGAAAAGCACTCATCTCGGAACGTTGAGTGCAGGCTCCTCCCACCCCCAGCACCTCTACAAGATTTCCTTTATTCTTTAAAAGCAAGAAGAGTTCACTAACCGGCTCTTGCTTTATTTTCAACTGTTTTTAGTCTCCCATAGGTGATGAGCAGAATTACTTTTCTTTTAAGGATTCACCAGCAGTGGCATTGAGAACACACACACTACAATACAGCAAAGGCTGGAATCCAGCAATTATTCAGCTTTCCTTTAAAATTCCCGTACGAACACAGGGACATAATTAATGTTAGAAATGTACCTGAGCTAAAGACAGTCAGCTCTTCTTTCTATGATAAACACAAGCCAGGGAGGCCACCAAGATCCAGCTGATCCACACATCTTTATCCTCCCAGATGCAATTAAAAAGCCAGGCCATAGACTTCCCTTGGGCTGGGAATGGGAGCCACGCCTACAAAGGTAGCCTGTGCAGCACTCAGGAGGAAACAGGTTTCTAACGGGTTTGAGAATACCACTTACATGCTATGAAAGAAAACATGCACCTCGCAACTAATTAGGGGCAGGGCTGACTTAGACACAAACTAATGTTGGGGAAAAGCAAAATATCAGGAGAGGTGTTGGGTGGACATCTTGGCCTATTGTTCCACTCACTGTTCTTCCGGCAGCACCTATGCAGAGCTGTATGGCTCATGATTAAAGAAGGCTGACCGAGGCTAAGATGAAGGGACACAAAGAGCATTGGAAGCAACACCTAAAACAGAAGCAAGTGTTCAATGCTGAGCAACATCCTGTGTGCAGCTGAGTCTATTCTGTCCTGACCTGCTCTGATCTCAGTCACCCTGTTAGATTATTTTCCCTCAAAGGATAAAAAGGGTAGCTACTTTGTTGCTGAAATTTCCAGTTCAACATGGAATACAGATACTATAACCAAGCTATTGCATACACATGTCATGTGTAGCTAGTAAGTAGTACAGTGAACTCCAGGTAAGCTGACTGTCCCATGCCTCAATCACTCTGTCACCTTGTCTCTATATTTCATTAAAAAAAAAAAAAAGATGTTCTCCTGGGTGCTTGGGTTTCACCTTGGAGCTACTCCACAGGCCTTGTGTGCAGGAACACATAGAGACATGGAGGGCCAATCTCCAGGGAAGCAAAAGCCTTGATATTGTAATCTGGGTAGTCAAATGCTTTTAAGGCAGAGATGGCTATCTGGGGGATCAAACTTGGGGTCTTTGTGTGTGTGGGCAAGTACCTTACTATTGAGGTCCATCCCTAGCCCTTGCCACATGCTTCGTTAACAATATTCTTGGTGCAGAGAGTGTCCTTGCACTACAGAGGGTGCCGAATAGCTGTAGGCAGCAGAGATAGCATCTTGGTTAAGGGAAACCTGTACAGATCTCAAATACAGCTCTGTCACATGCATGCTGCACGACAGTGCAGTGTTGCACCTTTCCACAGGCCTTAGCTTCTTTACCCAGATGTAAAAGCTGCAGCCACCTATGAGTTCTGTAGGATTACATACTGTCCTACAGTATGTGTGCCTGTGCAGGAGGGTTGGTGTGAGTATACTGACATCTTTTCTCACAGGCATTATGTACATTCCCAGGTTTGTGTCCTAAGAAAGGTGCTGAGGACAGAAAATCAGGATAAAGTTAGGCAGAGCCAGTACCCCCATCATGCTCTACCCCTTTATCCCAAGACTCAGTCCATGGAGATGGGCTTGCAGGTAACACTCGGAGGTGTTGTGCTAAAAGTACATGCTTTACCTTATTCAAGGTGGAAACATGTGACTGATGGGACAGTAAGAGGTTTAAAGAGATAGAAGTCCACTTGTGATGTCATATGGGCTTTTTGGTTTTCTTCATGCAAGGCTTCCTTAAAAGGCCACCTATGCTTAGATGCTGGTGACACCACACCACATTTCATAAAGAATGAAGGAGCAATAAGGCACAATCATGTGTAACAGTGCAGGGACCATCTAGTCTTTAGTTTGGTGGGAAATCAAATCTGACAAAATATAATTGAAGGGGCTGGAGAGATGGCTAAGCGGTTAGGAGCACTGAGAGGTCCTGAGTTCAATTCCCAGTGACCACATGGTGGCTCTCAACCGTCTGTAATGGGATCCAATGCCCTCTTCAGGTGTGTTTGAAGACAGCTAGGGTGTACTCATATACATAAAATAAATCTTTAAAAGTATACATGAATGAGGGGAACAGATGCAATAGGAAGTATGGAAACAGGAATGTGGAGAACACACAGTTTCCCTCCCACTGAGAAGCCTGGAGTTCCGGGGTGTCCTTGAACAAACATGCTAATGTGACTCATGAAAGGCAAAACAAAATGGGGTTTGTTTACAGAGCAACTACCTAATGTGGCCTGAATTTTACAAATCCTAACACTTCTGACCTACAGTAAAACATGTTGAATTTCACTTCAGTTTGCATTTCATATATCAATGAAACCATAGGTAACATGGATTCCCATTTTCGGTACCTATGAAAATAAACTTCACAGCAAGGTACTATGTGAGGGACATATAAACTTTCAACAACAAAATTTTACCCATAAAGTACAGATGCCTGAATATTAAGTGGCCGAACTCATAGCCATTTAGAATCTTACTTTCAACTAGTACAACAGTTACTGCGATTGGTTTATTTTCTATGCCAGTGATGACGGTGGTTACCAAGCGATGAACAGGCAGCTCTTTGCTTCTATGTACTGAGAAGTGAGCTAGGAGCATGTCACTACTCAGTTATGCTTTGACTCCCTCCGCTTAACATTCCAAGTCACTGAAGTTTGTTGAAACAGCAGCCTAGGTTTTATATACTACTATTTTGTGCCTCCAAGTTCATCTCATAATGAGCAAACCAGAAAATATTATTGAGGCCCGTGTTAGCACACCTGGGCACCTGTGCAATGGCCCAATTCCCCAAACGGGGTTACTTGAAAACATTACTGCTAAGAATCAGCCACCTACTTGAAACCGCTTTCTCCTAGCAGCTAATGATATAATGATATACCGTGCCGATCAGGAGAATGAAAGCCATTACAATATTATTATAAGTATAATCCAGGAGGCATATTTAAAACGATATGGGCTGGGAGGGAGGAGGATGCTTCAGGCAGGCAGATACTCTTTCACAGATGATATCAAAATAATTGTTCCAAAACAGCATTTTCTGAAAAAAAAATCTCTAAATGGTAACAGCAAGTAGTGATGAAAATAGCTTCTCTCTCTCTCTCTCTCTCTCTCTCTCTCTGTGTGTGTGTGTGTGTGTGTGTGTGTGTGTGTGTGTGTGTATGTGTGAAAGGTAGCAATTTTCATGACTGAATGTACTATCACGGTCATTTTTTCCCTAAGAAAATATGCCTTTCTATTATGAACCTATGCTTCATAGGGAAGCCCTTCAGTCAGCACCAACATGGCAGTACACGAGACATTTTCCCACAGCTGGGGTTGAAGACAGGTCCACAAGGCTGAGACACGCCCCTATTTTTCTCTCGTAACAAATAATCAAAACACATTTACTAAGGCTTCGCACACCTAGAATCTCTTCTGAGTGCCCTGGAAGTGAATGTTTGCTACAAGCTGAGATATCACTTTTTAAAAAATATCCTTTTGCAAAAAGACAGCTTTCACTTTTGATTCGGACTGAAATCTAGACACCTGGACAGAATTGAGCTCATCCCAGCGTTCAGCTCTGAGTAGGATGCAGGGAGTCAGCTGCAGTACCTTAACTTCCATGAAGGGGGCGTGTGCGCTCAAGTGAAAGATGGCAGGGCTGGCTTTGCCCAGGCAGCAGCTTTGAAAAGGAAAACACAATCACTCCCATGTTGCTGTTCCGAGATCAAACAATCGGGTACTTAAAACTACGGAATTTGCCCGCATCTTATGAAAGTCCCTGCTCTTTGAAAGGGAACACAGTGGCTACACACCCGCTCCGGACACAACAGGCCCAGGCTACTTCTTTGAAATACAGACTTGAAATTTAATGTAATTTACTTCTAAAATGAAACAAAGCAGGTGCCTGTCAACAGCCTGCCTATGGTTATTCTGCCTTAGGAAAATACAACTTTGCTATTTTTGATGAAATCGCATTTACCCCCCGCCCCCAGAGGTCTATCTCTGATTTATTACTTCAAATAAAAACTTTCAAAATTTGTGAAAGGAAGGAACTTGGATATGCATGGAAATTGTTACTAACTGGAAGGGGGAACTTTTTTTGTTCTGCTAAAATATAAGGACTGTTCTTTCTGTGAACTTTTAATAGCTAGAAAGAAATGGCTTCCAACCAAATATCCTGCCCCCATCTCTGCATGTCCATAAACAAGAAATCCATAGAGAAGCCAGATGCTCCAAAACAAGCTTTAAAATTGCAAAATACATGAAAGTCCAGGGACCATTCTGTTTCTGAGGTAAAGAAGCCCTGCAGCCAGTTCCTAGACTTCTGTAATTAAACCGCTAAGAGTTCAAATTTCCACACCAAATTATGCTCTTCAGTGGAAGTGAGAAAAGAAAGTGTAAACTGACAGTTCCCCTAAAACGTGTTTCTCCTTTCTTAACACGTGAGCACAGATGTATTGTTCTAGCTGCTGAGCTCTTAAAGGAAGTCTTGGTAAATCTTAATAGGTAACACTGAGTCTGAAAACTTCATCACTAATAGTCACACGCACTGGGGAAGGGTCGGGGCATAATGTTGCATGCCTACCTTAAGAGAGGCAACTGAGAAGAAATAGCAGCCACCCCCCAAACCCTGCTTGAGAACTCTCACCGCGCAAGCACACACACACACACACACACACACACACACACACACACACACACTCTCCTCTGGCAGGAGGAAAGAAATGGTCTGGCTCCCTTGGAGGGTCTGGGGTCTGTAACTTTTTAATTTGCCAAGACAACCTCTGAATAGACAGACACACAAATCTACCCTCTGTGGTAAGCTTTTATTTTTGTCCCACTGACTTTTACCTTTCTTTTTCTCTTTATATTTAAAATATGCGCACCAGACGTCTCCAGAAGAAAGGAAGAGAGTGTGCTCCAAAGTTGCAGGAAAGATTATTCTGGAATTCCCAACAATACTGAAATCTTTAAGGAAACTTCTGGAAGCCTGGAATGCCAAATGCCAAATGGCGCATATTTCCTGTCTGTGCTTTCTGAAATACTGAGTCTCCAATGCAAAGAGTATAAAGATTCTCCTGTTATTTCATACCCTAGAATCTCATACAAAACTTAATGGTTTCCTTAGCCTCGGAAAGCAAGAGAGAGGATGGGATTGGTTTCCAGAAAAACACATTACTGAACTTAAAGCATAAGACTGGATTAGTGATTTCTGTATTTCCTGCATGAAAAAAAATATTTAGCGTTGACGATATTCTCGGTTCTTACAGTATCCCTGGCGCTGTGTTCTATATGCCGTACAAACTGGGTGGATAGTTCTTGTCCTATTTGCATAGTTTAATTGCATCTTCTTCCTCGCTATACATTTTCATAATTTGTTGACTTCATTTTTATAATCAAAACTCATATTTTAGCATCTTTAGTTAGAGATGAGCACACTAAGTTCAAAGTTGATGCTTGGAGCTGACCTGACAAGTTAATATGAACCGTTACAACTGTGTGTATCATCCCTACACGTGTGTGTATCACAAGAAAATGACCTTGAAGACACCTTCTAGTCTATCTTACAAGACTAGTTGCTTTTAGAGTTCCTGACACAAGCCCTAGTCCAGGTAGCTGTGAGTCAGTTTACTCATGGTACATTTAATACCACCACGATCATACTAAAAAGGGATGTATTTCTGCCTGGGTTCAAATGTGTTGATATGAAAATGTGCCACAGGATGCAGAACAAAATGTCTGTAATTTCCTTAAGACAACTGTCAAAAGGCATGATGGCTGGCATGTTTTTAAATAGTGTATTTTTCAACCATATAACTTCCGGGCTCCTACTAAAAAAAAAAAAATAAACAAGTTAGCAATTCCTCTTGAGAAATCATTTGAGATTTCTTTAAGCATCTGAGGAGAAAAAAAGATAAAATACTTGAAAGTATGGATTCAATAGCATATTTAAAACCTTCAATTTTTTAATGTGATAAAACAAAATCTAAGAAAATAAATGCTATTAGTATTATCCACCTGCACTGATGTATCTAATAATCTCTCTATAAAAATATGGTTAAGTCCAGACTGAAAGATTTTATTTTACCTAAGGATTCATGTTCCTTGGGGATCATATGGTATCAAATACATGCTACGGTTTTGTTTTCTCAAATCCACCTAAGGACCCACTCATGCCTCAAATTTTCTTGGAGATGCTCCAATCTTATTTTAGAATCTTTTCCTTAGGATCCATGTATCCAAAATTATCTCGGACCACTTAAAGCTTGCCAGTTTCTCTTGAATTAAACATAAATAAATAAACCAAAACTACAATTAACATGGAAATCAGATTTTACTGAAAAATTTAGTTAGTGAAAATCTCACTGGAGATGAGAGAGAGCATAAAATAGCTCTCAGGTTAAACCTTTATATTTCCAGAATCTTACAATGTTCAAGAAAGCCTGAGGGAGCCTATAGGGAGGTTTGCAATTAAAGTGGAGACCAACTCCACAAATGGATGAATAGCAAAACTGTAACTCTCCATACTTTCTGATAAAATGTAGATAATTTCAGTATGAAGATGAAGGCTTTGTATGTTTACATGTTAGTGAGCACAATAAAATTCCCAAACGACATCTGCTCCTTTTTCTGTGCATTTGATAAGAATAGTTTTAAACAGTACACTTGGAAATTGTTCCTTTCTAGATTTTAATTCTATCATGTAAATTTCTAGTTAAAAAAAAAGCGTGGATCATTTCTCCTAAGCTGTAATTTAATATGGTGCATTTTTTTCTCTACATAAATACACGGCTCAATTGGTATGATTATTAGGCTATTCACAAACAAGGAACTTGCTGGAAAGGGTAGTAAAGCTGCCAAGTGCCAAGATCACAAGGAAATATGGTTTAAAGTAGACAAGCAAGATTCAGAGACCTAACCAGACAAGAACTTCACATGTAGATTCAAAAGGATGGGAATCCTAAGTGATCAGTGGCTTCAAACACAGGCACAGCTTTATGACTGAAGTCCCTTAGGATGAGAAAGGCTATCAGACAGTGGGACACAGCTGAAAGGGTAACGGTGTTAAGGTGTGGGAAGAAACCAGGACAACCTCCTACAGCAGGAGATGGAGCTCTCTGAACAAGTATCATTTCCCACAGTCTTTCCTTGACCGAAGTATGGTAGCCATCATTCCAGAGAACCTGTCTTCTCTTCTTCCGTGGTTCTAAAGACCTTTGTGGATGATGCTTATATCATCCTGTGTCAAGCCTTCACGGTGGTTCAAGGTCTCCAGATGTGGCACACAGTACAAATGCACGTTCACACTTCGTCCCAAAACTATGACACAATATTGAGTCAAGCTCTCTGTCTCTCCACTCCTTCCCTACCCCTAGTCCCTTCCTCTCTGCCTCTCCCTCCCTTTCCCTCTCTCTGTAGGCAAAGCAGAGCTTTTAAACAAAGCTAGGCAATTCTCCCCACCTCCTTGACCCAGATAGCCTGAAAGAGCCTCATGAGCTCGAGAGAAGTCCACCTCTCTCCCACCCTTGTATTAGTGTGTCTATGGGATACCACACTGTAAATGTTCCTCTGTTCATCTATGAAAAGAGAGAGGGGCTATTTCACTGAGGGTGGTGGATGGGTTGACACGATAGATTACAACAGATTTATTACTATTTATCGTGGTAAGTATGTATTTAAGAGAACATCAATATCTTTAATCTAATCACCATCAGAGAAAGCTAGCCCATTCTTTTACTGTCTGTTACACAAATACTCAAGAATATGTTGAAACAAGGTTCAGAAGGATCTTGCATCAGGCGCGTCACATAATTTTATTTGAACTTAAAAAAGAATAAGGGAGACAAAGATCTAAAAATACAGAAATCTAGATCTACTGGAGCCAGAATGCTACCGTGTCTAGCACAGACTGTTTCCTGAAATCAAGTGAAAACACATACTTGATGGTGGCAAAGCATGAGATCTCCTTATCAGTAATAGAATACAACAAAGCTAATGTACACTAAGGAAATCCCAACCGCAAGGGGACTGAGATGTTCTAGAATTACCAATAAAGCAGTGACGGGGGCCGGAAATTGCTCAAATTTATCTTATTCTTTCTGCTTAAACCTTAACCGGATTTTTATCTTGTCTCTCATCTTTTGAAGAAGGGCTATACATCAGTGAATCCCTTAGGACTGCTGGCACATTTAGCCACAAAAATGTTCCCTTGGAAGCATTAAACCTAAACCAACTGTCCATCAGAAGCCGAAACTTGGATAATATAAACAAATTTCTAATTTTTAATATTCATGTGTTAGAAGAAAAAAGATTTTCTCAGCATAGTACAATGTGATATGCCACCAACAGCAATAAAAAGCTCTTGAAAATGTTTTTGTAGAGACCAGCTAACCAGAGAAAAATGTTTATATTTATACTTAAATATTTATAACGAGCTAAGAGAAGTTACTGATAATTAGTAATATCATAGCCACTTCAAATAACTGCTAAGAAACTGTGAAGATTTCTGCAAAGGTTTTTTACAGTAAAACAAAACAAGCAACAAAACACAAACAAAGACAAAAAGCCCAAAATTGATCTTCACCTGAGGCATAGATAAAATGAGGTAACTTGCATTCTCCGGGCTCTCGTGCAGATAGTGTCACTAATCACCAGTCACACTTTTAAAGTTTTTAATATTATCAGGGTTAAGTTTCGTTCAAAATGTAAACAACTTCAAGGGCCTGAAGTTGTCCTTAAAACCATTCATCTAAAATTCCATCTATATTAACTCTATCACTGACTTCAAGCTGAAAATATGCCTACAAGAGCAGACAATCTGAATGAAATATAGGAACTCAAGAAATAACAACATGGTACAGTTTTAAGTGACATATTGATATTCTAAAATGACTATTTTATGTGTCATTGGTAGTTTTATTTACACAATATTTTTCCATATTTAGGGCTAATTTTGTGGTGCTTCTTCAACATTATCAAGTCTGATAATCAGCATACAAAATTTGTGAGGTTTTTCTTTTGATACAACTTATTCTGATATATTCATTTAATAATTTTTTGGATGAGCTGAACTGAAATCAAGTCAAATACACAGGTGTGTGGGTTAATCTAGCACATTTGCAAAACCCATTATTCTTCCAATTTACCAAAATTGAAATAAAACCAATGAGTGCACTGATTGGTAATACATTTTCAGAAATCTAAATATAATTTTATCTTAAAGTGTAAAGACTTATATGGCCCATTAGTCTTTTTTTTTTAACATACTAGAAGATTACATTAAAACTGTCTTTACATGTACAACATTGGAAGGAGCTGAAAAAAACAGGGAAAAGATAGAGAAAATCATATTTTTATTTTACATAAAAATTACTAGCAATGGATCCGTTATAAACAAATTAAATACTTGGAAAAAATTACTAGCAATGGATCTGTTATAAACAAATTAAATACTTGGAAGACCTAAAATTTGCAACTACATGAACTCACATCAATGTGTCATGCATTTCCTGTGATTTATAATAACCAACGTTTCCTAGGTGAGGGCCTGGGGCACCACAGCGGCATGCCCCCTCCACAGCCCCAGGTCTTACAGACGTCCAGAATGCTTTGGTTACAGCTGGATTCTCCTATCCTTACTTTTGCAAACAGTGACCACCTTTGCAGGTCTTATTCATCAACCTCTTCAGAAAATAGAGACATTCTCCCTGCACCCTGTGCTGAAACCCATGTAATTTTTCCCTAAATCCGCTCTACAAATCTCCTTTCGCATGCAAATCCATAAATCATCATAATACTGACAAAGAATTTAACTGACACATGAAACTAATACTCGGGCTCTCCAAAGCCCTGTACAGGTAAAGCTCTGCAACTTGAGGCACCTTTTCAAGGCTCTCTTCAGAGCTTAACTTGCTGAATACCCACTGAAGCCGGCAGCCTTCCAGCAGGGGCTATTAATCACCACAGTGAGGGTCAGGTAAAGCTGGTTACCTCTACCTTCTCCACATTCTAGATGCGCACGCCCAAGAACCTCATTGACTTCGTTAGCCTTCTCCTGACACCAAGCAAAACACAATGAACAAAGTACAGAGCAAAAACCAGGCAGTACTTACTGAAGACGGCAAACCTGGAGGAACTTTTCGGACTTTCTTTGTCTGCACCTCTGAAAGAAAAACGAAGAAGCTGTGAGCTACCACGTGCCCAGTTCTCCAATCGAAAAGACATCAAACCAGAACGTTACTGAGCTTAGAGTGGACTTTCTTTAATAGACATCCCAACTCGCCCCAGCAACTATCTCCCCTTCCATGCTACCACGGATAAAATGCCGCTTTGCCGGTGGAAACGAAGAGACGGGATCTACCTTGCGACTACTCTGTGTTTTAAAACAGGTTTCTTGTGTGTGCAGTCAAGTGACAGGCCAAAATCATTAAACATTTTTAAAAGTTATGGTGCTGTGTAAATGGTTACCACATCCCCTGGGGGAATAGGAGAGGCGCCAAGCTGAAGACTGGCTCGAATGTTTTGGGATGGGGGGCGGGGGGGTGTCCTTTGGGGCAAAGTAGGGTTAGTTAGTGTAGCGCTTTTTTTTTTAAAGTGAACTTAATAAAGACTCCAGGCATTCAAACAGAAGAGGGCCTTACCCATGGCGCTACTGTGCAGAGGCCTCCGCCGGGCGTTATTGCTAGAATACTGATAGTACTGGGAGCCAGGTTTGGTGGGCGAAAGGGTTCCTGGATTGCCCATATCCATGTCCCCTCCGAGGAGACTCTGCTAGAATGAGAAAAAAAACACAAATATAGACGTTTAATTTTTCACATTTACCACGGTGCACCTGATTGTAAGCAGAGCAATATAGAGACCAGCATTTGCTGAGCTCAGCCAATTAACAAAACAACTGCGAAAAGGCAAAAGCAATGGAGGAAACTATCATCAAGTTGGGTATTTTTCAACCCTTTGAAGAAGGTGGATGGTACCCCCCTTAAACTAAACATACTTTTAAAAATCATTTTAGATGATAAAAACTTTAATTTCATAAGAAAACGTCATTTCTTTAAGATGGATGTTTTCTTTCCCCATACTTAGGCTCCGGTCTGAGAACTATTCAGACTCATGTTTCAAAAGGACTAACCTGAATCTCATTTTTTGAACACATAGGATTTTCCCCAGCTGCACACACTGGGAGTGAGTGTGGACAGTCCACTCCCTATGGGACGCATCCTGATCATCTGGGACTTTAGCAGGCTCTCACAGAGCACACAATGCCAGATGAGTGGAGAAGAAATTCAAATCCCAGGGCAAACTTTCAATACTATAGCAAAACTAGGCATTCTCTGGAAACGGGAACAAATCCGAAGAGCTCTCTTGAAGACTACCAGAAACTGAAACAAATCCCTTACCCCGGAGTCAACATTTACCTGAACACCAGAACATTCCCACAACATCATCAAGCTGTCACAGTGTGACAAATTGCTAAACTTTCCAAAAATGATGACATAAGACAGATTACATAATATTACATTACCTAAAAGCTACATAGGAACTTACCCACGATACATAAACCGCCTGATTATACTCTGCATTGGACACATTGTTCTTTAAATTATTCTGATAGGCAATAAAACAAGTGTGGATAGTACCATTTATATTAAGAACAAATTTGCTATTTAATAAAGAAATTTTAAAATTAAGTACTAAAAATCTAACTTTATCGTTACTTGTAATCAACTTTTACTGACTGAACTAATTACTGTCCTTGATAAAGTACAGAATGTGTTTTCCCTAATCTAAATTCTAATCACCATGTCACTCACAACAGACTTAGGGATGCTTCACTAACACACTATTCACATGCAAAATACTCTAAATAGGCCAATTATGACTCTGCCCCTGTTCCCTGGTTAACCCGCTGAGAACTGAAAAATTTCACAAGGCAGTCACCACCTAAAACAAAGGGTCCTTGTTTTAAATTAAGACAGTCTTTTTGATTCCTAAATAGCTCAACAAAGTGGCATGTCTTCCAGTGAAAGCAGTTGGTCAAATATGACCCATAAGCTGGGAAATAAAAGTTCAAAGCTCTCCTAGCCTCCACTATATAGCTAAATATCATACAGAGAGCTGACCACGGCAGGGGGATTTCTGTGAGTGACTATTGGTGAACTCTATGTAACAGGAGAGTCAGCCATTGGCATGCCTGTCTTCACTGCTTCAGGCTTAGATGTGTTCCGGGATACACAATAAACATCACTTAAAAAAAAAAAAAGAAAGAAAAAGAAGAAGAGATTCTACTCCTGAGCAACCAGTTATCAGTTCACTGCTAGCATTTTGGTTCCAGCTACAAAGTATGAAAATTGGGTCATTTGCCAGATAAAAACCAAGATCAGAACACTCAACCATTGCCTCTCTAGAACTTCTGGAAGATGCAAACGTATTAACAGTGGTGAGCTAAAGCACCACACACATCATGACCACCATTTCTAGGAATTGGGGATGGGAGAGGCTAGAGGTACGACATCAAACATTTTAAAAATAATTTTAGGTATTCAAGTATTGCGAATCTTAACCTGAAATTCCACTCGAGAAATCCTTATTGACAAAAATCTACATTTATTTGAACATTAATCCGATTTTTTTTAAAAAATCTCCACTGATAAAGGTGTGAATGGTGTGAAGTCACGGCCTCTCCATAAATTGGTAAATCTACAGCTGAGCCTCCATGTTATTAGGAAAGGAGTTTGAAAACAATAATATATTACTGTTATTGTGCATTTTACAGTATGCTGAGCCTCCTGCATCCTAGGCAAATGATCTACTGTTAAGTTACCTCATTCGTGGGCTATGAAATAAGCCAAGCTTTTGTATCTGCCAATAGTGCTGACACTGTATTGGCAATCACTGCTCTGATTTCTCCCTTTCCCTCTCTCTCTCTCTCTCTCTCTCTCTCTCTCTCTCTCTCTCTCTCTCTCTCCCTCCCCCCCCCCCCAAAGATATATAAAGTCCTCAAGAAAGGATTGAATAAATATTCTGAAATATTCACTTTTCTTTTTCCCTGTGTCTAACCATGGGTTGATCCTATTGGTCCTAGTAGCAAAGGTTTTAGTCGCAGAAAAGGACATTTACGTAGTAGGCAAACATATAAACAAATGAATGAGCTGACCTGGGTTTTAGTAGCATTCACAATAGAGCCGTGAAAGAAAGATAATGATAGCCCAGCTAACTGGCTGTGGCTGACCTCCTTGTTGTTGATTTCAAAGAAAATCTTCCTGTGCGCCAGTCACAAGCAAATCAGCGTCCAATTTGCAGCCATATGAGCTATGTGGATCCCAGGACCAAAAGCCACAGAACACTTCCAACTAGAGACTCCTGGCAGTCTCCCCATCCCCCCCCCCCACTCCCAATAGCACATTCCTGCTTCTTTCTTTTAGATCTGTTTGTTCCCCTTTCTTTTCCACTTGGACAATGGAACATTCTTCTAAAGAAACAAAAACAAACATTTCCTCAAACTTAAAGGAGCCTTAATCACCCCCACAGGGAAAATGAAGATAAAAATATATGTCCTCTTATTGTAGAGTCTACTTGTAAAATGAACAATGAGTATTTACTATTGTTTGGTCTTTATGTCACACGCCTAACCTTCTGTGGCGATGAGAGAGATTAGAAATAATTTCCACTGCTGAAACACTTGGGTACATGAATGTTTAAAAGTCAATGACATTTGATCAAGGCAAATTAAATAAAAAGTACACATAAAAGATAAGGCATTCAGCTGTTTGTAAAATTGCTTCCAAGTATGTATAGGCTTGAAAAACAAATTTATGTTTCATGGAAGTTTAAAAGCTGTTTGCTCTCAAAATGGGCAAACACATCCTTGCCTTAGATAGGAATAGAAAAGTTTTAGGGTCTTGTTTTGGGATTGGTTGGTTGGTTGGTTGGTTAGTTGGTTTGCTTTGTCTGATTTTGGCTTTTGCTTTTTGTGCTTTAACATTGTGCCACTTTGTAGTCTGTGGTTATTCTGGGTCCACAGTACTTAGCTTCTCTCCAGTCAGCCAGGAAACACTGGAAGCAAGCTAAGGTGCTTCACACAGCAAAACTATACATCTTACAGCCATACTTGTAAACCTGCTTAACTGTTCACATGTGAGGAAACAAGTCATTCACCTTCTTCTGATCCAGAGAGAAACAATTTCAAGCCTTAAAATACATACCAAAGAATAAAATGTACTGACTTTGTTCAGTAAGCATAAAGGTTTGGAGAGGTACTCACTGTACCCCACGCACTGGCAAAGAGCCAAGCATGGCATGGCCATTCATACACTGAAGTCAAGATTCTGGGAGGGTCGGGTCAATCAAACTGTTGTTCCTTTCATAGCATGTGTGAACTTGCAGACTATCCTACCATCACCTTAGCCTTGCCCTTATTCCATTTGGGAGCTGACTGCCTTCATTCCTTGATCAACTACCAAACAGTGCTGATGTAACGAAGGACGTAACCACAAATCAAACTTGGGAGACAGAAAAGAGGCTTATATCTCAAATTAGATTTATAACTGAATGGTAATCAAAAATAGAAGGAACTGCTCAAAGCTTAAATTATCAACTTTTTTTCCCCCTTGTTAAACTAAAATCATCTTGCTCTGAACTATTAATCCATTTCAGTCAGCACTTTAAGTGTAATGGGTGGGTGGTTCATTTCTAAAAAGGAAGATTACATTTACCCTTAATTATAGATATGAGTGAGGTCAGAGAGCTTCGCACACTGGTTTGGGGCATATGATTAATTTATCTAATAGGCGAATGGCCTTGAATTTCAGAGGTGGGACCTGGGAAAGCCAACAGAGGAGTTGGGGGGTGGTTTAAGAAATCTCTGAGGGGGAAAATGTGCCCCTCGTTTTCGAGGCTTTCTCTGCTTTTGCGTCATTAGCGTTACGTTGTGATCTGATATCAGACACAACATCTTGGGGGAGGCTACTGTAGAACAGAGAAAAGCCGTCTCAGATGAAACCAGATTAAGCTTCTTTTCTGAACTTTTGCCAAATGCGCGCGAGTCTAATTCGTGTTTGGGTATTCTTCCACTCACACAGCTGCGGGCCTATTCTTCCACCACAGACCCAAGTGATGTATGGTGGCTTTGTATGGCGAGCTGACTCCGTACAGGCCTGGGTTTGTTATCTTAATATGGAAATCAAATTCAGCACGGCTATCAAACGTATGAATGTTGGATATCCGGATAGGTACCTAATAGACTTTGTAAGCATTGGGTACAAAATTGACGTGGAGAGAAATTACAAAGTAGATGCGTTTTAAAAACGTTGACCGCAGCTGAGGTCTTATCTACCCAGCTAATTCTGCCCAGAATTAGGTTTTCAAAGACACTGCTGAACAAGATTCCTAACAGCCATGGGGAAGTTTTTGCAAATCCCTATCGAATAGCTGCTGCTGAATTTGCCATTTTGACCACAGAAGGGCCATTGCTGACTTACTTAGTAGCAGGAGGGGGCTGTAATTTTGCTGCTGTTCGCACTTACTCGGCAACCTAGAATATATCTTGCACCGAAGGGCAATGAAGAACACAGTAATTCCACCTGTCCACTTTTGAACTTCAAAGCTCACAACTGAAGGTCAGACCTTGGACAGCCTTTATCCCTGATCCCTGAAGGTACAGAAAGGCACTGTTGAAGCAGCTTACTTTGATTTCTGTCTTGGGCTTGGTTTCAGCGAAACAGAACTTGAAAAAAAAAAAAGGAAAGATGGGATGGCAGAGATAACCCTGGTCTGAGATGGCTGCCTGGGCTGAGATGACTGCCATGTGGCAGAAAAATACAAATGTGGAGGTTATCCCTCCGAAAGTAGTTGTCTTTAAGAAACTCTAGGCATCCCAGGAAATAAACTATCTTAAAACGTATGGTGCACATTGTGTTCCATAGGAAATCAGAAATAAAACCCAAGCTGGGCCTGATGAGGTAGCTGTGGCATCGCAGGTATTTGGGAGGCTGGGGTAAAAGAATTGTAAAAGTCAGGGCCTACAGGAGCTATGAGGCCAGCAGGGGCGACTTAGCAAGATCTTGTCTCAAAGTAAAAAAATAAGAAAGAGCTGGTGATGCCTCTTGGTGGTAGAGCAGTTCCTTAGAATATGCAAGGCAACAGGCTCACTGCTTACTGCAATAAATGAAGGAAGGGAAGAGGAAGGAAGGGAAAAAGGAAGAAAAGGAGGATAGGAGAGAGGGAGGATGATTGACTCATACACAAAAAGAAAAAAGGACCAGAGAGTTCTGCATAGAACAGGAGCTTAGAGGCATAGAGACAGATGGAGTACAACTACTCTCACCTCCTCTGTAAGAGGGACTAGTAAATGGCTTATCAGAGTTGTTGGGACTAGAAATGTCCCACATATGTAAAATGTCCAGCAGAACTGGTGCCCAACACATACCTCACTGACATCCCTGGGCCCGATTTTATTCCTTCCCTTTTCTTTTCTTTCTTTTTTTTTTTAAAGATTTATTTATTTATTTTGTGTATATGAGTACACTGCAACTGTCTTCAGACATACCAGAAATGGGCATTGGATCCCCATTACAGATGGTTGTGAGCCACGATGTGGTTGTTGAGAATTGAACTCAGGACCTCTGGAAAGCAGTTGGTGCTCTTAACCGCTGAGCCATCTCTCCAGCCCTACTTTCCCTCTTCAAATGCCCAGTTGTGGGTATTTACTGACTGTGTATTTCTTTTTACTTCTTCTTCTACCATGATATAAACAAACAAACAAAAACAAACTTCACAGTTTTGGTTGGGGATTTGCATAATTCCCAAAGAATTCAACTGACCTTGAACAAAATTACTTATTTTAGCAGACTAGATTTCACCAAACATTTCAAAATTCAAATACATTGTCTTTCCTTGTAAAAAAAAAAAAAAACACCTTACATTTAAACATTATAATGCAATACAAAGATTGCTATGGTAACTGTAACTTAATGTATAATGTGGTAATAATGAAGTAAAATTCATGCATTTTTAATGAAAATTATAACTGCCCAAGGATTGATGAGATTTACACATCCACCTATTTGATTTCTTCTCAAACTAAACAACAACAACCCATTATTTATTGTATACACCAAACTGAGAAGGTTTTCCTGTTGTTCATGAAAATATATTCTGGAAGCCCGGGTTAAATTATTACATATTAAAAAGAGGATTAATTTGGTTGTTGGGAGGTGTAAGTTCGGTAGGAGAAAAAAAAAAGCACCAACGCAACAAGTAATTTAGAATAAAAATATGACTTAAAAATTCTTATGTAAAGTATGCAGAACTTAACAAAAGTACTTTCTTGTCAACTGAAACTCTTAAGTTGGGTCAGGAAGTTCATTTACTTTATAATTTTATATAAAGCCACTGAAGAGCATATAAACAATATTTTCCTTGAAATGCTCCTCATTAGCAATTGCATACCAAAGTCACACAGGAAAACTTTGCCATGCCCTGCGAACATCCAAAGGAATTAGTACCAGCCCTGTAAAGACATGGCTCTGATAAACATGCTGGAGCCTTCACTTTACCACGCTGCTATGTAAGTAAAATAGAAGACTGGCAATCTGTCACATGTCAGTCTTTATCATACCGGATGGGAAGAATTTAAATTCAAGGTTATTGTAAAAATGCTTGCCTCTCTGGGCAAGGCTACAGAAAACCCATTCTTATGGTACTAGCCTCTAGAAGAATGGGGAGCAGGGGACAGGGACCTTCATGAGCCTTGCCAGGGTGCTCTATTATAGTCTAATGGCCAACTCTGCAAGCTACCCCTAATGTAGAGCATGACACTAAGATCCCCACCTGTATATAGGGTAATGGGCTAACTCTAGTACATGGGGAAATTGAGACTATGCAGCACAATAGTAAATGCCTGATGGAATCTTCAAATCTCTTTGAAAATCCCTTCCTTCCAAATAAATGTCCTTCCAAAACTACATACAACCTCTCACTCTATGTATGCTTTGCTTCTAAACATCCCCTCTTTCCTGAATGTGTGGGTGATCAGGAATATGAGGAGTGGAGGCCAAGCTTATTGATACACTTGTTAGAATAGGAAATTACTTAAGTTATTCAATTTTTGACTCCCTGTAGTGCCTAACATGAAGACCTATGGCAGAACAGACCACAGGAGAGCTGAACACAGACAGCAAGGAGAGGCGGGGCTATAAACACTAAAGCAAGTGAATAACTGTTTTATTGGTCAACTCGAGGAGAAAGAGTATGCAAATCTGTTCCTCTTCTCATTCCTACTGTTGTTGCTGTGAATAATACTAACCACTGCTAGAGACAAGTACAGATCCTTTGGACATTAACACGGCAGATACTGAAGCCTCCAATGTACAGATGGGAACATTTAGAGAGCTATTCCACATGGCTAGCAAGCAGTGGGGCCTGTTTGACTTGACACTGACATATATGCTTGCCTTTTATGCCCTGTCCTTTCTGTGTTCTCTCTGCCTCAAGTCCCTCATCACTAGTTGGAGCTATAAACTACTATTAGAGAATTCTAACTTAGGAAGTACCTCTCTTCTTCCTGCAGAAGAATCATCTAACAGGGCTTCATGTGAATGCCACCAAGCCCCAGGTAACCTGGATATGAGATCTTAGTGGGTGTCAGGCTTGTCTGGGACATGATAGTATGATCACACCCACAGTGAGAATCACTGGGATGACTGGAAATGCTTAGAAACTTGATGTCTGTGAATTCTCACTATAGACTGTGTGGTCCCTCAAGGCAGAAAATGAGCTCCCTTGTCTCTGTGACCTTGGCATCTGGCACAGTGGGTCCTGATATACTGTGTGCCAAAAGTAAATGTCAACTGATTAACTTAACTAATTAGCCAGGGAATGTGCTTATGGGATTTCAACTATTATTGCTATGAACACATTCTTTCTCCCGTGTCAGTGGACACACACAGTCCCTAAACTTCCACTTGCAGTGTCAGCCTAAGATATTTTTTCTCCTCCCACATCAGATGTGCTTCACTCAAAAACTAAATAAGGCTCCTGATGTACAAGTCACACAGCATATTTTCTACAAAACCTTCCCATGTTTCCTGATTATCAATTCAGTCCACCTAAGAAGGGGTGCAGAATCAGAATTGGTAATGTGTACAAAGAAATTAGTTATGTGCTTTACAAAAACCACTCATTTGGCTGTTGACCCTTATTTTTACACATGATTCCTATAATGAATATGGATAAATTTCCTCAAACAGGTTTGGTTGTGGGTCAGTCCATCGTTTACAAAAGGGCCAGGCTCTTGATAGAGTTGGGCATCAGGGGAAACATAGGCATCACCTAGCTGGACACCTACAGCAGAACAGACTACAGGAGAGGGGAACACAGACGGCAAGGAGAGGCAGGGCTTGAGAAAACTTCTTTTGTCGTATTCTGAGACAGTCTCTTTACATAGCCCTGGCTGAACTTGAACTCACAGAAATCATCTTGCCTCTGCCTCCTAAGGACAGGGATTAAAGGCATGAGCCAGAACAACTGGCTTGTGGAGTCTCTTAAAGAAGATGTTATTTTTCTGAGGAACACAGCATAGGAAACAGTCTGGGAGAATTTGAACTGGGTAGCAAAGAAATGGTTCTCCTTGTGTTGCTCTTAGATACCTAACCTTAGGGTTCTACTTTCTTGACTACTAAAATCCAGTTGGCTTAGAGAGAATCGAAGCGAAGCTGGAGAAATGGCTGAGCAGACTTCAGAAACAAATGGAATCATCAAGGAAACTAGACACAAAGTTCTGAAGCATTTCTTCATGTGAGGTAAAGTCATCCTGTTCTCTCCAGACTACATCGCCCCTTCCTAGGGCGCTTAGATACTCCACAAAAAAGGCCTCTGAAACTCAAAGCTGAGTCCATTTCCTCAAGGACAAAACCCTTGCATGCTCACAAACTTTCAACCTCTCTACATCCCCAAGGCCAACTTACTCCTAACGCATCATCCAGATTTCCCTTTACAGTTGGCCAACAGAGAAGACGTCACTCCACCTTTGCTACATGCCAACTGCTATCATGGGCCAGGACTAAACGGAATACTCAGGTGATGGCCTCTCCTAAAGATGGGCTAAGCACAATGTGTCTGTACTTTCCCAACCACAAGCCTTAAACTCCACATCTGCAGCTTATCTTTACAAGAGTTGAGTCTTCTCCTCAAAGGACAGGGCTTCCAAATCTACGTTAGATAAACCGCTCCAAAACACCTCTGGAGATGAGAGTCGAGCGTCATCTCCTTGGGACTGACTTCTTTTCGGGACCCTTAAGTGAGTCACTTGCCCTACCCTGGGCCCTGGCACCATTCCCTTATCACAGTGCCTTGGGATTTCAGACAGATGTAGGGGAGACTTCTCAATCACGGACATGTCACTCTATAAATGATGCCAGGCATGCGGTGAGCAGCAAATATCCACACAGAACGCAGTATAGTTCAAGCTCTGTTGGCTAGAGTAACCACTTAATTTTCACAGCCCCTTGAGGGGAGAATCTTATTAATCCCACTTTACAGATGAGGTGGCCTGAGGTAGAACGGAGTTAACTACCCACCCAAGATTACTTGGAAACTATTTGAAAACCAATGAACAACCAAATTGTGTCATTTCGCTGGCAGTAATTACGTCTCTTGGATTCATGCGGCTCCTGGTAATATCACATCTGAAATTTTCAACAATTACCTCACGCTCATCTTTAAATCATATGCTCAGGAGCCTTCCCTTCTCCTCAGTCTGCTCTCCACCACCAGCAAGCTTCAGTGCTGAGGAAGTATTTACAGCAGTGCATTTAACTCTCAGGTTCTGAGTCCCAATGACCTCTCTATGAAAACTCCACAAAGACTCACTGGCTCCATGAAAGATTTGTTTAGTAAAGTAACTCCAACCAGTCATGCCATACGGCCAGCACTGCTGTGTATAACCTTCTAAGCAGCCTTTAGAGTTATGAGAAAGATGGTACAAAAAAAACAAGAACCAGAAAACTTTACAAAGTTAGAAAAAGATGCGAGTTTGAAGAGTTCTTGGAGGAAGTGTAGTGCATTTGCACGTATAAATATTCTCTTTCTCTCCCTGAGGATGTAGGACAGGTATATTTTTATTGCCTGTTCACATAATACCTCATTATAAATATATTTAGCTATTGAGCATGTGGCAGTGACTTGATGAACTAGTTCACACGCCAGTTGAGCAAAATCCATGAAAGGATTCTGCGGAACACACACTCCCAAAGGGCAGAAATAATTTCGGTTATCAATTTTTAAAAGAAACAATCACTTCGATCTTTTAAGACAAAACATTCCCCGGGAAAGGACTTGCATAGACTTGCATAGAACTTGCTGCCTCAGAGCTGAGTTCAGACTGAAACCAAAGCCTCATGAACTGGAAACACAGGAAAAGAGACGGCTGAAGAACACAGACTCTAAAAAAGTCTCTGATGTGAATGGGAAATATTAATGGTTAGCTAGATATATGTGCACACACACAGGCACACATGCATGCATACACCAGGACATACTGTTTGATTGTATTTATTTCCTTTGCAGAACCCAGGGCTTGTGCACACAAGGCAAGCACTCTACGCTAATGACATACTTCAAGCTTCTGCATTTTGAGATAGAATGTCATTTGCCCAGGCTAGCCTTGAGCTCTGTAATCCCAAGCAGCCATTAAACCTGCAATCCTCCTGCCTCTGACACCCAAGTAGATAAGATTACAAGTCTGTGTTCCCTCACTCCACTTACTAGACTTATTTTAAAACATACAAGCAAAAATGCTTACATTTATTTTCCATATTGGAATTCTGTCCTCATTTATAGTATATTGGACACATCAAGGGCTAGAACTGACAGATATTCATACTATCCCATGTTCGGGTCCTCTTTCTGTAGTAGCTCACTTTCTTAATGGCTACACCTACCATATTTGGACATTGTCCATAAATGCCCTAGGTAAGTATCCTTGTTACTGTGAGATTTGAGTGATTTGGGAGCACAGTGGCAAAACACAGAGGAAAAGGGGCTCTGGAACATTCCTCCCTGGGTAATAGTAAGTCTCTTAGAGAACTGTCCATCTTTCAACTTAACTGGGCTCTGAAAGACAACAGGCTGAAGGTCAAGGCTGTTTCAGAGGTGGACTCTGTATTTCCTCATTCTCTTTAGTGAGATAAATGCAATTTATGTGATAGAATTAAAAGCTGTTCCTGATATTTGGTTATTGATTATTTTTTAAGTTGGCTATATGTTCATTCGTTAACCAGAAGATTCAAAGTCTCATTTCCTTACTTCTGATATTCTTGGAGCTCAGGTAACTGCTTGTAGTTTTGTGAATAAACATGACCCAACAGGAAAGCATGCTTGTTTGCCTTTCATCTTACTAAGTATAATTACTCACAAGATTAGTTGTAGAAATAACATCTACTTAATTCTTAGGAACTGCCCCTAATCCTCTGCTGGGGTGAAGTGCCCAGTACATACTGTATGCATGTGTTGCATTAACCTCCCAAAATATAAGTACTTCTGAAATTCTGAATGACTATGGCCCAGCAGTTCTAAATAAGGCAATATGGTTTATGAAGGTTCCTTTTCCCTCCCAAATGCTAAGTAGGCCCAGAGCTGCTCAGTTTCTGACATCAGAGGAGATCAGACACATTCAGAGTGATATGGCCACAAATAAAACTCCTTCCACATTCAGAGGGATATGGCCACATACAAAACTCCTTATCCGGCATTGTGGGGATGAAAAGGGATATCATAACAATCATCTTTTAATTACTGTGAAAATACTGCAAACACTTAGATATACATAAAGTTTCATTAGAACAGTCCTCATGACTTGCTCAAGATAACTGCACAGAGTTGAACTTGTGTGTTTATCTAAGCCTAGGTATCCTACACAGACATAGCTGGCCTCCATGTTTGCCTCATTCATTTGCTAGACAATCTTCAGGATTACTAATCGTATCTTTTTACACTTAGGTATTTTGATTTTACAGCTACTTATATAGATGTTTCCTGCTTCTTGAAGGAAGATCCATATACTCAAAGACAAAATGGGTTAACCATCTGCACTTCGCTCAAATGATGTGAGGCAGAGGTCCACCTCCGCCAGCACCCACTGAGCGCTGGTGCCAGGTAGCCTTCATTCCGCATTTGAAGACAAAGTTCTATATAACCTTCCAGTTTGCAGCTCTAAAACTGTCAAAGCAACCAAGGGCAAACCAACTTGCACACTGTGTGTGTGTGTGTGTGTGTGTGTGTGTGTGTGTGTGTGTGTGTGTGT
>NW_021604684.1:1804437-1805383 GCF_004785775.1 Grammomys surdaster
TGTGTGTGTGTGTGTGTGTGTGTGTGTGTGTGTGTGTGTGTGTGTGTTTATTGTTAAATAGGCTCAAAACTTGCTGCCCTCCCTCCTTCTGCTAACTCACATACAACTTGCAACTATTCCTTTACCTGAATAGTCAATACTTGGTGAAGGAGTTGAGGAAGGGATGGTGCCTCAAGAAGCCGTGCACAGTGCAATCAAGATCCAGGCTCCTATCGTCTGGTGAGACCTTCGCTATGGTCCCTAGAAGCACTACTCTCCTCATGTCTTTACACAGCAGGCCACACACTCTGTCATTTTTTAGTAAGCTCTAGATTGTGTTCTAGGCACCAAGGATCAAGCCTAGCTCACTGTCCAGATTCATTCATGGATATGCAAGATAAAAGGTACAAATAAATATGTTAGTGGAGTTTAATCACTCACTTCTTCTGGGGAGACAGCGGGTCTGAGAGGTACCTTACATGTTTAAGAAGACTAAATGTAAAACACAAAGAGAAAATATAAGTGCCTGTAAGAGGCATGAGATAGTCATACCTATTTACAGGACAGAACATTATTAACTTACTCTATGACTCTTACAACCTCCAGGGAAACAATCTAAGTGAGAGATGACAGGAAGGGTCTACAATGGAGGGCTGGATGGCATAGAAACTCAATGAATAATCTAGGCATCTTGAAAATTAAAACTCAGATGCTGTTTATATCTGGACACAGAGGCAAAGCAACAGATGCAGGAGAGTGGAAGGGATGGAGGTAGGGAGTGAAGGCAGGACTCTACGCCCAGTACTCAGGAGACTAAGGGCTGAAAAATCAAAAGTCCCCAGGCAGCTAAAGCTACATAAATGCAGTGAGTGGGAAGTCATTTGTAGCGACAAGTCTGGAATGTTGGCTTTCTAGAAAGAAAGAAAGAAAGAAAGAAAGAAAGAAAGAAAGAAAGAAAGAAAGAAAG